>NC_071260.1:7851149-8146149 GCF_023375685.1 Ictalurus furcatus | reverse complement strand
ATTACTGTATGATACTTTCTATTACTGTTAAGCCTTAATTTGAGATGAAGTCTCTGAAATGGTCCATTTAGTAAATAAATGACTTTTAAAAAGCTAGAATGTATATTTGCTTCATAATACTACTTTTTAGCATGTCTTCTATAACAAAGAACACTCAGTTGACCTTGAATCAGACTTTCCAACCGAGTTCAGAAATTTTGTAAGTATGATATGCTTCACTGCTATGTCCAGGATCCATCATCAATCACATATCACTTTACTGAAGCTATGTTTCAGTTAGCTGTGTGAGAAATATTTACAGTTCATGACAGTGAAATATATCTGGGTTTCCAGACTACTAAAGCTCAGGATGTTTTTGAAGTTTGGTCACCATAGTCATACTTCTTTCAAAATGATAACATATTTATTCTTAATTTAGTCTTCTCTCAATAATAATTCTGTTATTCATTATTGCCCTCAGTGTTTTTTTTTTTTTTATGGTATTACACTCAGACTGTTGGGTTTGTTCACATTTTATAAAATCTGGGCAGATGAGTTTAGGTTTTAAACAAACAAACAAACAAAAAAAAATACAAGCAAATACTGCTATGAGAGATTCAAGTATCATCATGATATAAATTAAGTCAGTTGGTCAAACCACTGAATCTAGGTATGGTTAGTAAGTATCAGTTACTGCTGATGTTTTTAAAAAAAGTTTAAGAAGTTAATTTTGTCATTGTGTTCCTCCACACTGCGTCACACCACATTGATCACTTAGACATAATGAGGCCATTATAACAAATAAGACCTGCCTGTACTTACACCAATGTATGTATCATGATTGAGCTGTATATGATGGTTTATTCTTTTTACTGTACATACACTGCCACTC
Source organism: Ictalurus furcatus (assembly GCF_023375685.1). NCBI lineage: Eukaryota > Metazoa > Chordata > Actinopteri > Siluriformes > Ictaluridae > Ictalurus > Ictalurus furcatus. The sequence goes on along the minus strand of NC_071260.1, from coordinate 8,145,278 downwards.
AAAAGTTTTCAAACACCTGGAGTTCCCTTTCAAAGGGAACTTCGATGTTGCGTTTAGCATAACACTATGGGAAGTGTCTCTCGTGCGTGACCGGTATCTGAAGCTTGTGTAAAAACATGCCTATTTATAGGCCTGCCATGATCAGGTGCCATCCAAACCACCATGTAAGGCCACTGTGGCATTGGCGGCAAGGCCTATGCAGTAGTAGTTTTGCTTGTGGGTCACTGCAGACAATGACAGTGTTGCAGGCCTACCAAGCAGATCTACTGAGTGAGCTTGACATATGGCAGCATTCAGCCAGTTCCTTCCCTGTTGTCTCGAGCTCATCCGCGAGTGGAGCCCGGGCCAGCACTAGTGACCCAGAAGGCGAGTAATGCAGCCCGCCAACCCCCTCAGACAGCCAGGGGAACCGGGCGGCCACAGTCACGGCCTGCTACTAGGCCTGATCTGAGAATGGTCATAAAGGCCAAGCAGGCAAAGAAGTTTTCAGTGTTCTCTGGTCAGCGAGCTGTCACAGGGCAACAAAAATCTAATGCTTTCCCTCCAATAGAATGTGGAATAGTTAACATCACTAAAAGACCATCGGGCAGCGTGGAAACTACTGCCAAATGTGTCTCCATGGGTTCTGTCTACCGTAGAAAAGGGTTACTGGGTCCAGTTTATAGCTTGACCCCCCCCCCGGTTCAGAGGTGTGCTCACCACAGTTGTCAGCACAGACCAGAGCTGACGTTAGCGCAGGAAGTAAGATCCCTCTTGGACAAAGGGACCATAGAACATGTACCTCGTTCCCTGAGGGAGGGAGGTTTTTATAGCCGTTATTTCTTGGTCCGCAAAAAATAGGAGTATGTGGCCAATTTTAGATCTGCGTCATTTGAACTGTACTCTTCGGACATACAGGTTCAAGATGCTGATGCCTAAACTTATCGTGCCACAGATTCAGTTTTAGGACGGGTTTGTGATGATAGATCTAAAAGGTGCATATTTCCACATAGAAATATCGCTAGCTTTATCCCCTCGCACCTTCACAAACTGCATGGATGCTGCTCTGGCTCCATTGTGACTCCAGGGTATCCGTGTACTAAACCAGTGGTTTTCAAAGTGGGGGTACCCGGGGGGCCTCAACAATTTGGCCAGGCTTGACAAACTGTGTCGGATCCACCAAGCCCATCCCTCCCATTAGTACGTTTTCTCTTTCTCACTCTCAGACAACCACACACACACACACACACACACACACAATCAATTCCTAATGTAATGTAATGTAAAGATGTAAGATGTAATTGTAAATTTAAAAAAAGGGGATATATTCAGAAGTCTGTATTTTTAATGTGTTTTAAAGACATCTAGCAAAAGGGGGGCCTTGGTCAAATGTTAATGCCATTTGGGGGGCCTTGCCCTGGAAAAGTTTGGGAACCGCTGTACTAAACTACCTGGATGACTGGTTAATTCTAGCATGATCCAGGGAACTGGCGGTTCAACATCGGGATGTTGTTCTCGCCCACATGAAGAGCTTGGGGCTCAGGTTGAATCGCAGAAAAGTATGCTTTCCCCAGGTTAGTGGACAACTTTTCTAGGGGTTATAAGGATTCTACTACGATGAGGGCGTTTCTATCCACAACATGCGTAGGGTCAATCCTATCAACACTGAGCAAGATAAAACTGGATCTTGGGAGACTGTTGGCGCTTATGGGCCTATTGCACAGGAGACTGTTCAGTGGTGACTGAGAAGTTGGGGGTTTCGTCCAAGGATGAAACCTCGGAGAATAATCAGTGTCACGCCGCGATGCCTACATGTTCTGAGAATTTGAGTGTCCCCGGTTTCTAGCCTTGGGTCACACTCTAGGGGTGTCTCCTTAGCGCAAGACGGCAATGACAGACACCTCCCTCACGGGCTGGAGCGCAGTCTTAAACAGCTGTCCAGCTCATGGTCTCTGGTGCGGCCCTCATCTGGAGCAGGGTGGCTCCATCCACAAGTGGTGGAGTCCATTTGCCGAGGTTTGGCCAAGCGGGATTGCATGTGTTCGCCTCTGAGGAGACAACCCACGGCCCGCTGTCGTTCGCCCTCACGCCTCCCGCACAATTAGGGCTGGACGCCATGGTGCACATGTGGCCGAGGTCACATCTGTACGCTGTTCCCCCCATTGCTCTGCTCCCACAAGTTCTAGCGAGAATTCGCCAAGACAGTCTATGTCTGCTGCTAGTAGCACCTTATTGGCCAGCTCAAATATGGTTCTGAGAGATAATATCCCTGCGAGACGGCACTCCTTGGGAGATTCCCATCCGCAGGGATCCACTGTAGACCCAGTGAACTGCGCAATAGCTACAGTTCTGGAGTTCTTACAAGAACATTTCTCAGCGGGGTGGGCTTCTTCTACAATCAGGGTTTACATGGCTACCATTTTGGCCAGCCATGCCCCTGTTGATGGAGCCTCTGTGGGGCAACATCTTCTAACTTCAAGGTTCATGCGTGGTGTCAGGTGGCCGAGGCCCATCTGCAGGCCGCGCATACCTTCCTGGGACATTTCTGTGGTCCTGGAAGGTATGTCAGAGACCCCATTTGAGCCCTGAGGGTCAGCCTCTGAGAAGCTTCTGACTCTAAAGGTAGCTCTTCTGCTGTCCCTGACATCTCTCAAGCGAGTAGGAGATCTACAAGCTCTCTCTGTTGCCCCTTCCTGCCTTGACTTTGCCTGTGGATTAGACAAGGCCTTCCTGTATCCTATGCCAGATTATATTCCTAAAGTGCCTACCCTGTGGTGGTGCAGGCTTTCTGCCCTCCTCCATTCTTCACACCGAACAAGAGAAAATGCATCTGCTGTGTCCAGTAAGAGCTCTCTGTACTTACATCCACCGCTCCGGCCAGTGGCGTAAGTCAGAGCAGTTGCTGGTCTGCTTGGGAGGCGACAGTAGAGGAGATGCTGGATCAAAGCACAGCATCTCTAATTGGATAGTGGAAGCAATCTCTATCACTTATGAGGCGCACGGTCTCGCTACGCCTCTGGGCATAAGGGCTCATTCCACTAGGGCGGTCACCTCCGCGAAGGCTTTGTCCAAAGGGGTATCCTTACAGGATGTGTGTGCTGCTGCAGGGTGGTCTACACCACACACATTCATTCATTATTACAGCCTGGATGTTCATTCCACCCCGGGTTCGAGTGTCTTGCAGTGACCCTCGGGCTTGGGTCTTTTTGAACAGGCCGTACCTTCGGTATGATGGAGTGGGTATTCTCGTTCCCATAGTGTTAGACTAAACACAACGTCAAAGTTCCCTTTGAAAGTGAATGTCTGGGTTATGCATGTAACCCTGTTCCCTGAAAAGGGAACGAGACGTTGAGTAGCTTTGTCATATCAGGGCAGGCCTGTGAATTGCGTCTTCGCTACAGATAATAGAGGCTGATGGCGCGGTTCACAGGTGCCATATTTATATCACGCGACGCGCTTAATTGCCTTGTCACCTGATCATGGCAGGCCTATAAATAGGCATGATTTTACATACATTTTTTACACACATTTTACATACTTCAAATACTGGTCACGCGTGAGAGGCGCTTCCCATAGTGTTATGCTAAACGCAACGTCTCGTTCCCTTCTCAGGGAAGAGGGTTACATATGTAACCCAGACATTTCTTATATTATATACAGATTAATCATTATTAATACCAGAGACCAAACAAAACAATACAGAATAGTAATTAAAATAAGGAAACCTTAGTCTTTGTAGATCTTATTAAATAGTTGATTTGAGATCCTAATGGGACGCCTAATGAGCACTTTATTAAAAGCAGCCACCATTATAAAGTAAACCTGTTAAGCATACAGATAATTTAACTAATAAAGTGACTGATTACAGCAATAAAGTAATAAAGATGTATCCATTTCCATAGTAGAACGCAATTTCCAACATCTCAATCCACCAAATATTTCGAAAACATTTCTTGATTCACTTATATTATATGCAGATATTAAGGAGGTTAAAATGAGGTTGCTTAAACCACAATGGTAAAATATATGGATATCTATGTTCTCCCTGTGTCTGTGTGGGTCTCCTCCATGTCCAGTTTCCTCCCACTTCCCAAAAACAGAAACATGACACTAGGTGGATTGCCTATGCTAAATTGACCCTAGGTCTGAGGCTACAGTGGGCAGAGGATCAGTGAATCAGGGTAGTTGAAGATTGGAGAAACAACACCTGTAGGCTCAGTGCATGAGTGAACATGTTTGCTGGTGTTTCTTATTAAAGTAGCTGGTGGGTGTATATATTATTGTATATTCATCATATTATTGAAAATATGATGAACTGTGGTGTATATGGAATGAACTCTGATATATTCATTAAGTCATTCATCTTCAGTAACCGCTTTATCCTGGTCAGGGTCATTGTGGATCTGGAGCCTATACCAGGAAAATTGAAATGAAGCAGGAATATGCCATGGATGGGACACCAGTTCAGTGCACAGCACACACACACACACACACACACACACACACACACACACACACACAGGTTTGAAAGATTAGCTCTTTTTCAACATCTATAAGAGCTTGGTGACTTTCTTTTGGTTTCTGATATTAAGAATTGGTTTGTTAAACCCATAGCAAGTCCCTTCTGCTCTCTGGATAAATCCTGATGCCGGTTGGAGTTCTCACCACCTGAAAACCACACATTGTTACTGAGGATGGCCCCACATGGACAACCTAAAGATTAATGAGAATACTGTGGATGGTACCACTTAGAAACCATAAAAATGGCTTAGGACTGCAATTGCTATGAACAGTTTTGCACTCAAGACTCCATCACTGAACAGTCGATAACTTCAACAAAATAGTTAAAAATACAATGAATTCAGAAAAAAACTCTGATGCTCATATTCATGTTGCTCATGAGCTACACATTTGCACTTTTTGACTATATAGTACACAGTTATAGAAGGGAATTATTTATAATCACACTATCTAGTGTAACCCAGATTTGAGTCTGGTTCCTCTTAAGATTTCTTCCTCTTATCGTCTCAGGGAGTTTTTCCTTGCCATCGTCGCCTCTGGCTTGCACATTAGGGATAAATTGATAGGTTTAAAATTTACATCCGGAATGTATATATTTCTTCATGACAATGGCCATTGTTAAAAGTGCTATACAAATAAAATTGAACTGAATTGAATATGAGACTGCTCATATTGAACTTCCTGTCGATCCTTATGATCAAACAAATTATGTCAGATTACACATATAGATTACATTTTCCTTCTCAGAATAAGTATTCAAAAACTTCTGTATAAAATACAGTTAATTCATTAATAATGAAAAATGTATTCATTATTATTATTATTTTTTTTTTTTTTAAAAAACCTTCTTTGGCTCAGAGCATTAGCTCACATGCGTATATGCTGCCATTTTGTATTTAGCGTAGATGCGTGTGTAAATCTGACTTGTGTTTATTGATCCGTCACACCACCGTTAGCCTCCTTATCAGCCGTGAAATGGCCTTCTGTCTCTGTACCTGCCAAAGTCTGCCAGTTTAATTCCTCTGTGGGTTTGAATATGCTTGATTCATTAATGTAATAAAGTGCTTTACACACACACACACACACACACACACACAGAGAGAGAGAGAGAGAGAGAGAGAGAGAGAGAGAGAGAGAGATCAGCTTAGTGATATTTGCTTGATTGGAATACAATAATCTTTCTTCATCAGTTCTAACCCTCTATATTGTTAATTGGTTCTATGTTGTCTCATGTGGTTAGTGTGTTGTTTTATGGAGCACCATGCTCCTGGAGGAACATTGTTTCACTTCACTGTGTACTGTACCAGCTGTATATGGTTGAAATGACAATAAAGCCACTTGACTTGACTTGGTTGGTAGAACTTGTGTAATACATAAAAGATCAGTTATGTTCTCACACTGACCTTTCTGTGTCTGTCTGAAAGCTGTTAATATAATAACATCTATGACTATTTTTCCCTTGCCTCATGAAACAAACTCCTATTTTAATATTATCTAGACAAAACACTTGTTTTTGTTTTGTCTGAAAGAAAATCTGTTTAGCACAGGTAGAATGAGCGTATCAGCACTGAAAACATCACTTTCAAAGCTCAGTGTCATGCTCAGGCTTGAGGCAAGCCCCTTTTCTTGCTCATATCCACCTGATCACTGATGATACTAAACTTTTCACAATCAGATTACTAACTTTAACGCACTGTTTTTTTGGGGGGGAGATTCCACTCTAGCATCATGTCTGGGAGTCCAAGCTTGTCTTGGTTAGTATTTTTCACATTCCCTGAAGCTAAAAGCAGAAAGAAATAAGAACTACTGCTTCTCCTTCACTTGCATAATTTTAGAAAGAACAGTATTTTTCAGTGAGCAGGAAGGGAGTCATCATAGCATCATAAATGCAATTGGCCTTCTGAGCTAAGTGTTAGTATGTGGCTGGAGTGTGTCCGGTGAAATCAGTTGAAGGATGCTTCACATAAAAAGGGGGCCGGAAATTAATTGCGCTACAGGCAGCTAAAGACGTTCTTCAAGTGCACTAACTATCCAAGTAGCCCTAATCAAGAACCACTGTCAGTCTAAGTGCTATTATATATTGTCAAATTTAAATGTCTGAATGTGTTGCCAAGACCTGTTGCTGAGACATTTCACTACTGAAGCACCATTTAAGCAGACATTGACTTAAGTGTTTATTACCGTATGTATGCAACAAAAGGAGACAGTAATCATTTTAATTTTCCCAGCTCAGACTGTAAAGACTGCATTATACAAGTGTCCAGTATTTTATATGCTGTGTGCGCTGCTTAGTGCAACCATGCTACTAACATATATACATACATTTTCTATACTACTTTTCATAGGGTCGCAGGGAGCATAGAGCCTATCCTAGGGAACTCTGGGTACAAGGTGGGGGACACCTTGGATGGGGTGCCAACCCATCGCAGGGCACAATGTTACTAACATTACATTTTTATCATTTAAACTGTTGTTTTAAAGGTGCATTAGGTAAGATTAGTCTTTTTATTTTATTTTTTTTTTTGAAGATCAGGTCTTAAGGTTAGGTTGATTCAAAATTTTAATAATTCCTGCCCATGTTTTCAAAGCTCTGCACCAGGATCTTAGGCAATTTAATCAAGGCATTAATTCAAAACAACAAGATACTCAAATTAGTCAAATACTCAATAAGTCAAATTAATTACAAAACATCTTGAAATAGTTCATAAGGACATAGCCTAAAGTATGTGGACACCTGACCACCACACACAGCCTTTGGACTTATTTGAAGTGAGGCTTATGGTGCTAAATAGAGACTTCTTAGTCCCGAACAGACCTAATTTAAATTGGGTATAAATTCATCGACTGTAAATTACAACCATAAAGCCAAATCATTTGAAATTTGACTCTGTGAAATTAGACTCCAAATGTGTCTTTAGCACTGAAGACAGAAATTGTCCAAACACAAAAACACAGCATGATTTCATTATATATGTGTGTGTGTATATATATATATATATATATATATATATATATATATATATATATATATATATATATAAAATTGTGTGTAAACACAACACTTAAACTTTAATTCCATAGGATGAAAAAAGTCAATAAATAGAACAATTCTTGGTAGACATCTTCATGAGAATATTTCTAAAGATAAAAATATTGCAACGAGTATATGCTAACCATTACTCTTGATTTCCACAAAATCAGAGCCAAGGAGACAGATGCTAAGTAGAAATGCATAGCAATAACACTGCTAACACAGTTCTGATTGGTGAGTGATGGAACCGCCAACCCATCTGATATACAGAAATTTCTGAATTTATATGCAGGAATATTTTTGTCTTTACAGCTTCATTAGGCTGCAATGTACTCATTGAATATATTCGTGCTCAGAAAACTACAATGCAGCCTGAATTATGGGCCATTTGCCAAATTCTGAGGCGATCTCTAATCCGTCAAGCCTGAATGTGGAGAAAATGCCCTGCTGAACTGTTTCTATGGTTACTCCAGATCGAAATGCAAACAGATTTTATCACTATGCAGATAACAGGTCTACTGAATGTTTTGAATTAATCAAATGATCTATTACGATATGACTTATTTGCCATGGTGAAAGAAGCACGTTCATGACTTTTAACTCCATACGTACAGCCTTTATCTATTAATGTGTGTTTAATGTTACAAATACATTATATAAATCTTTTTGTATAGAATTTTTTAAAATCATAATATACGTATATTCTGGTTGAATAAATGGTAAAGCTGTCCTTTTCTTAAAGAAAACTATACCTCTCAGTGGTTCTTTATAACTGAAATAATTTTTAAACATGTACTTAAAACATTTACAGCTCATTTAGTAATAAATTGTAAGGATGCAGGAAATGTGTATATTGTAGTTATGAGTAAAACATATGAATTTTGAAAAAAGTCTTATAAACTTTTGGTTATTTTCAGTATTTATTTGTGTAGTTATGAATGATCTAATAATAGCATATACACACATGAATTCATCAAATCATACCAGACGAAATACAGACTGTCATGTCATTGTCTAAGAGATTGCTCTCAATCCCAAGCCCACATGTCTCTAAACTACTGGGGATCATTAATACACATTAATCATATGTACCAATAATTTATGTTTGATGCAGGTGCTATTTCTGGAAACACAAGTTTAAGGCTAAAGAGGAAGCACATTCAGATCTGGTTAAAGATCCATAATCACTCCAGAGAAGATTTTCTGGCAATTGGGTGCTGAAGCAGGTCCCCCACAGAGTCATTTGCATATAATCATCTGTGTTTAAGAGCACAGTGTAAAGCACGAATGCCTGAGAAAATACCAAGTGATCTCGGTTATAGGTATTTCTGTTTTTGTTTTTTTTTGTTGTTGTTTTTTGTTTGTTTGTTTGTTTGTTTGTTTGTTTTTGTTTTGTTTTGTTTTGTTTTTGGGCCACAGATGTGAGGAAAAACATATTATTACTCAGTATGATGGGTGCCAGTCCTGGTTTGCGTGATGAACAACAGTGAAAACATTTATTTTTACAGCTTTTTTCATAGTGCAGGGTCAATTAATCTATTTGCATATATTGTTATTTTGGTGATATTTCTTCTTGTACTGTTATCCATCTTAACTTGGTGTAACTGAAAGAAAATATTATTCCAAAAAAACGTTTGCTCCAAAATGTCGGTCCTTTATCCATTTTTTTCATCTAATTAATTATAATCTAATAAAACTATCCAATTATACTGTATGTCTCAAACAGCATTCTATTATTCTTCACACAAGTCACTTATTAGCTGAAGGCACTCATAACATATGTATTAATCGAGTCATTATTTGTGTCAGCAAATAGTGTGTTAATAAGATATTCAGACATATTTTAATGTCATATTAAGATTTCCCATCCAGCGAAAATAAATTTGTCTCAATTTTAAATAATCTATTCTTAAACAGCATGTATGATTGTGTAAGATTGTCTATTATGAGTGAAGCCAGTGTGCTGTACAATTCAGAATTACAATAATAGCTTAATGGTCTGCCATTCAGTTTATCTCTATGAGCCTGATTATTTATACCCTGCTTCTCTCCACCCATTGGGCAAAGATGAAATTAGACATTTTCTTCTAATCTGAATGACAAACTAGCTGTAATTTTGCAGGAACAGAAAGATTGAGGTGGAAATAAGTGCATAGGTTTTAAATTCTTTGACGTGGGTAATCATAGGCACCTGTCACATCATGAAAGAGTCTGCTGACACTGTTAACCCCTAACGTCATCACACTTCCTGTTCATAGTCTCTCTGGAACATATGACAGTGCCGACACTCCTGTTGTGACAAGTCCTCATAAATCACACTCATCTCCTACCGCTGACACCTGCAGCTTCGTCCTTCACACACCACTTGTGATTGTGTGTGTGTGTGTGTGTGTGTGTGTGTGTGTGTGCCAATAAGTTTTTTGGGGCAACTTGCATACCCTCTCTAACATTTCTTGAATATGCTTTATGAAAACTTTTTTTGGTCTTCTGAACTTTCTAGTGAAGTTGCATCAGTAGAGGTCTTATTCTACTAACTGTTTAGAAATACACCGGATAAGATGTTGCTATCATTTTGTGCTAACATGTACAAGATAGTCACTGATGATAGTTGAAGCAACATCAAGTCAACTAGTTAGTGAAGTTCTCAAGTGGGCACCCTCCTTCCTTAATGTTTCATTGATAAGCCCACAGAGGGGGAAAAATATAATTGGTCTCTCTCAGGTGGTAAGGAGACACTCCTGTTAGCTCTGACCCCCCTCCTGGGCAATTGCCTGTAAGGGGTTTATAGATCATGGTGGTAGAGAATTGGCAGCAGCTCGTTTGTATGGAAGTGAAGATCTTAAGAACTTGACTGTGACACCCTGTGTACCATCCCTGGGTGAGACTGACCTTACAGGCTGTGAATATGTGTTTGGTGGAGGTTGGCAGAAACAAAAGGGTACACCCTGGAGGACTGGCTAGCGTTGGAAGGACATCAAATGTAGCTCTGATGATAAGTTTCCATCCCCAACAAATCCTTCCATCCAATCCTTCTCTTCTCCACACCTTCCCACTTCATCCACTGTCACTGCTTGCCAAGGGAGACTGTCTTTGTCCACCTTACGCCTCTTCCTGATGGTGTTTTCTTTCACCACCATCTTCCCCGCTGAGTCTGTGGCCATATTCAAGCATGGGCAACTTGTTCGCCCAAAGCCACTTCTTCCTTGCTGGACATGTCCCCAATGTCTGCATGTCTCAGCGCTGCTGTTGCTTCTTCCATTACTTTGGCTGGTCCCCATTTGTGCCCAGCTGTGAAGGTCGGCACATTGCTGCTCAACACCACATCTCGGGATTTATTCAGTGTCATCTGGAATCTTACTTTTGGACACTTGTACTCCTCTGTTAAACTGGTAAGAGGAAGTTTGAGGACTCTATCTCCATACAGGCCTATTGTTGGTGAGACACTGTGGAACTCCAAGCTACTTCTTGATATAAGCTGTGACTCTTCTTTCCATTATCTCCACCACTGAGATTGGGACCTCATAGATTGTGAGGGGCCACAGTACCTGGGGTAACAGTCCAAACTGCACACATCAGATCTTCAAACTTCTGGGCAGTTGGGTGCTCTCAATGTATTGTAGGCAATTGCTGATCTCTTTCTGCAGTTGTTGCAATTCTAGACTTCTAGACTTCCAGACACTGCCAAGAGGTGATAAATCATGTGGTGGTGAAACAGAACTGTAAGCCCTGGAAGTATGATTTCAGGTGTGTGATGGTGTAGGAATGTTGAAGAAACTGAAGGCAGACTGCAGAAGTTCATTAGGCACTGATCCAAAGGCATTGGCAAGGTCCAGAAAGACTACATAGAGTTCGAACTTCTCGCTTTTGTCACCTGGATCTGGTGCCAGATCATGCTTATATACTCTAGGCACCCAGAGAATCCTGATATCTCTGCTTTCTATATAGATGTATCAATGTACTCATTTCTCTGCAGATATTCATGCATCCTTACGTTCCCTCATGCAATTTACGATCAATCAACGACCAACGCTTAGTAGTGCCTACTCAGCGAGGTCCCTTTCCAGAACCTTCATACTAACTGTCCCTCAGTGGTGGAATGAACTTCCAACCTCAATCTGGACCACAGAACAGATTCACCATCTTCAAGAAACAGCTAAAGACCCACCTCTTCTGTGAACACCTAACCAACCCCTAAAAAAAATAAAAATAAAAATAAATAATTATTCTGGCACTTACACCTCTACTCTGCACACTTTGCTTCTTCTGGAACTCAATTCATGGATCTTGTATAGTAGAACTACTTGTATTATTCTCTGCTTGCTTTGCAAGTTGCTTTGGATAAAAGCGTCTGCTAAATGAATAAATGTAATGTAAATGTAATCCTTTGTGCAATGACACCAAAGGATATTTTACCCTCCACATTCAGCAGGGAGTCTGCTCTGAACTGGCTGATGTTCACTGCATCCATTTCCTTTGGCACTAGGACCCCACCTGCCCTACTCCACGTTTTGGATATTATCATCTTCTGCCATGCTGTTCTCAGGAGCCTCCAGAGAAACCTCAAGACATCTGGTGCATTCTTGTAAAGTTTATATGGGACTGCATTAGGCCCTGGAGCAGATGCTGTTCTTGCCCGTCAGACTACGTTTTCCACCTCTTTCCATTTTGGAAGGCCGTCCACAGGGTGATGTTCTGGGCAGGAAATTGATGGGATGACTGATGGAATGGTGAGAGGTTCATGATTCCTTGGATCAGAGTGGGTGCTCTTCAAGTGGTTCCCCCTTGTTTTGTTGTTTACAGGTTTCCACTTTTTTCCCTTGTGAAGAGACTTTTTAGGTACTTGAAAGGCTCTTTATAGGACCAGGTTCTAGTTTGTTCTTTCTTCCTTCTACATTTCCTTAAGGGCTCTGCTCTGTGAAGGAATGCCAGTCGGATCTTAATATTGGCTTGGAGAGCATTAATGCCTTCCCTTTCTACCTCAGAGGCTTTCTTCCACTGTCTCCTGAGTTGTTTTGTGTAAATTTTTCTAGGAGCAAATTGCCCCCAACCTTGTAGACCTCTCTATAGATTATTTAATTGTAAGTTCAGTGGTCTGAGAAAATACCTTCATATAGAAAAAAAAAGTTTTCCCAGTGGTCAAAGCAAAATCCATCTACAAATTTGATGGACTAAATTAACAGATGAAAAATGTAAAAGAAATTACAAGAATTTTGGTCACACATGTAAAAATGGATTTTGAAAGAAAATTAAACACTGAGCACAAGAAGGAAAATAAAACTTGAAATCTAGCTATTTTTTGTAGATAATTTGTTGTAGCTGACTTTATGCTTTATTACTTCACACCATCATCTGAATGTTTTACTTCTACACCAGGTTACTACACACAGTGTTGTTTTTTCTTCTTCTTCCTTTTTATGTAAATTATTTATTTATTTATTTATTTTTTTAATTACTGACCTCTGGAAACAATGGTAATTAGCATTTGAGACCACGTACAGTACACCACCTTGCTTTGGTTGTGCCTGATCAATACAAACCTCTGAAAAAAGCCTAAAAACCTCTGCACACAAACAAACAAACAAACAAATGAAGATGATAGACATGAAATGAAAAGATTTAAATACATCCTGCTATAGCACAACAGTGGTCACATTTCTATCTCCACAGGGAAAAAAGCTCCATTTTACACCTTTCATTATGGCACAAAAGACTCTGACAGCTTTCTTCTCACCTCCAGCTGCTGAAAGGAAATTCTCCCTTATTATCTTCCACATTACTCCACTGCTTTACAGATAACGCCTAACATATCCTTTTATCCAATAAAGCTGTCAATCTGGTGCAATGAAATAACGCTGACCTGACCCTGATGAGTTATGCTACAGTATACACAGGAGGAATCATATGCGAACATGACACAGATAAGTGTATGATGGGTGCTCAAAAGACTGACAGCTCAGGGCTGTGTGTTCTGTAGGTTCTCTGGGTGTAATTTGCTCAATTCCATTATTTGAGCACAGTTATGTAGTTATTAAATGTGTGTGCTGTATACAAAGAAGGGTGCCAAAGCCTTTGGTTAGGTCTTGATTGGAATTAGTATCATAGACAGGCCTGCATTTATAAACAACATGGTGAGGTACGGAAATGAAAAGACTGTCTCAAACAATGATGGATTTTTTTTCTTGGGAAATAAACTTTATATTAAAGATGGCTTTGTGTGTGACTTCACATGCTAGAGTATGTTGAGTTTAAATTCTCACCAAAGGTTATTGTTATTTATCCACCAAAGGCCATCACATTTTTTTTGTTAAGGCAGCTGAAAGGATTCAGAAGTGAACTACATTTACATTCTGCAAATTGGTAATAGTATGCTAGAATCTATTCATCTCAGCCCCCTAAACTGTTAAATTAATTTTTTCTCTAAAAATTATTCATTCATTCATTTCCTTTCACTTTTGAAAGGTGACAGTAACTGAGAAGATTGGTCCAGACTTCTCTATTCCCAGCCACAGATTCCATATTCTCCTGGAGGATCTCCAGACATTCTAGAGTCAACTGTAAAAAATAAACTCTTCAGCAGGTCCTAGGTCTCCATCCAGTGTCTGATACATCTCTACCGGGAGCCAGCCAGGGGGCGTCTTTGTAAGGTATCCAATCCACTTCAATTGGCTCCTCTCAGTTCACTGGTGGCTCTTCAAGATCCTCACCCTACATCAGAGAGAAAGCTCAGAAACCCTGAGGATGACCCTCATTTCGACCACCCGCACTCCTAATCAAGATGATCACCTGAGTGGAACATCCCAAACCATGGCCTCAGACTCTTCTAATTCATTTTGCAATTGGTAAGTTGAAAACCAATCAAAGCAACACAGGCTACAACTCAGGCGCTTGGTGCTTTTCAGAAACTGCCAATCTCCTGGGATTTTCATGTGCAATGATTACTAGAGTTTACCAAAAAACATCCAGCAAGCAACCGATCTACGGGTCGAAAAGCCTTGTTTATGAGGTGAATGGCCAGACTGGTTTAAGCCTTGATGCGGATGGGCTACAACAGCAGAAGTCCATATGGGTTGCACTCATGTCAGCCAAGGACAGGAATCTGAGTCTACAGTGGGCACAGACTCACTGACATTTAAAGATTGGGTAAAAATAATCTGGTCTGATGAAGCTTGATTTCTGCTGCAACATGTAGATGGTATGGTCAGAAATTGGCACCAACAGCTTGAATACATGGACCCAACCTATGTACCTTGTGTCAACAGTTCAGGCTGATGGTGGTGGTGTAATGGTGTGTGGCATGTTTTCTTTGCACATTGGACCCGTTAATATCAAACGAGTATCAATTAAATGAGACAGCTTATTTGAGCATTTTATTGCTAACCATGTGCATCCCTTTGCAGCCACAATTTACCATCTTTTAATGGTATCTTCCAGCATGATAATGCACCATTTCACAAAGCACAAGTCATCACAAACCGGTTCCATGAGTTCTGTGTAATTCAATGACCTCTACAGTCAGCAGATCTGAATCAAGAGGAGAATCTCTGGGATATGGTAGTACAGAGATTGGCAGCATAAAAGTGCAGCTGACAGTTATGCAATTGTGTGATTCCAAGTCAACATGGACCATAGAATTGTTTCCTCTTGTTTCCAGTTGGATAAATGATGCCCAGTTTGACTCAGTTAATATGGGCTATGTGCTAAATATGTGCTTGAAATGTGTTACAAATTACATTAGTTAACAGCAATGAACATCTGGGTTATGCATATAACCCTGTTCCCTGAGAAGGGAACAAGATGTTGCGTTAGCTGAACGCTGTTTGAAGTGCCTTCGCATGTGGCTGATATCTGAAGCTTGTGTAACATCATGCCTATTTATAGGCATGCCATGATCAGGTGACGTGGCAATTAAGCGCGTCACATAATATGTAAAACGCCACCTGTGAACCGCACTGTCAGCCTCTATTATCTGAAGCGAAGACGCAATTCACAGGCATGCCCCAGTATGACAAACCTACGCAATGTCTTGTTCCCTTCTCAGGGAACAGGGTATCCTTACACATCCTGTAAGGATACCCCTTTGGACAAAACCTTTGAGGAGGCAAGCCCCCTAGTGGAATGAGCACTTATGGCCAGAGGCATAGCGAGATGGTGCACCTCAGAAGTGATAGAGATTGCTTCCACTATCCACTTAGAGATGCGTTGCTTCGACACAGCATCACCTCTACTGTCGCTGCGAAAGCAGACCAGCAGCTGCTCTGACTTACACCATTGGCTGGAGCGGTGGATGTAAGTACAGAAAGCCATTACTGGACATAGTCGGTGCACTTTCTCTCGTTCCAGTATGAGGAACGGAGGAGGGCAGAAAGCCTGCAACGCTACTGGCTGGGCAGCAGATGTAGGCACTTTAGGAATATTATCCGGCCTAGGATACAGAGAGGCCTTGGCTAATCAACGGGTAAAGTCAAGGCAGGAAGGGGCAACAGAGCTTACAGATCTCCTACTCTCTTGAGAGATGTCAGGGCCAACAGCAGAGGTACCTTTAGAGTCAGAAGCTTCTCAGAGGCTGACTCTAAGGGCTCAAATGGGGTCCCTGACAGACCTTCCAAGACCACAGAAAGGTCCCAGGAAGGTATGCGTGGTCTGCAGATGGGACTCAGTCACCTGACACCATGCATAAACCTCAAAGTTAGAGGATGTTGCCCCATAGAGGCTCCATCAATAGGGGTGTGGCTGGCCGAAATGGCGGCCACGTAGACCCTGATTGTAGGAGGATTCAACCCCGCTGAAAAACGTCCTTGTAAGAACTCCAGGACTGTAGCTATTACCCAGTTAACTGGGTCTAGTTGATGTTCCTCATACCATGAGACAAAAATTGCAACTTGAGTGCATACAGTTTCCTCATAAATGGTGTTCTAGCATTCAACATGGTCTCTACAACCTCAGCTGTGAGACCAGAATCTATGAGCTGGTGACCCTCAGGGGTCAGACCCACAGTTTCCATAGTTATGGCCGAGAGTGATAAATCAGCCCTCCGGCTTGAGGCAGTAGATCCCTGAGGATGGGAATCTACGAAGGAGTGCTATCTAGCAGGGTTATTGTCTCTGAGAACCATATTCGAGCTGACCAATACTGTGCTACTAGCAGCAGACGTAGACAGTCTTCGCGAACTCTCTCTAGAACTTGTGGGAGCAGAGTGATCAGGGGGAAAGCACATAGATTTGACCTCAGCCACAGGGATTTATTTTCACTGGGGAGAAAAAAGCTCATCCAGCCTTAGTAATCACTTCAAGCAGCTCTTTATATGCTGCTCATAGTTTTTAAACACACCCTACTGGCTCCTTGGAGTCAGAGAGGAATCATTTTTGTGTGTGTGTGTTTTTTTTTTTTTTTTGGCTTTCTATAGCGGAAGGAAGAGTCCAAAATTCAGTGGATAGTCAGACCCAGAAGACAGAGCAAGAGATCCTCTGGCTCCTCTTCCAGATCCATACATGATCCCTAGGACCTGGGCCGACCGCTGCCAAGATCCGCGAGGCTCTGAAACCCAACTAGCTTCGGCCAAGAAGAGAATGAGTCGCGAGCTGAGCTGCTTAATTGTAAGGCGTTCACAATGCGCACAGTCAGACATCTCGAGTGCTGCCCTGGCATGCTGCAGCCTTAGACACTTCACACAGAAAGTGTGTCCATCCTCCCCGTGATGAAACTGGAGCAAGGCATAACACACGTCCTGAATTCTCTCACTCAAACTTTTCTCCTTTTTTTATTTTTAAAGGGACAGAAAAGAAAAGAGTTTTTAAAAAAAAAAAAAAAAAATAGAGAGGAAATGAAGAGTCATTTTGCGAGCGTTAACAAACGACCAACTGTCTCACTGAAGATAATAAGCCTGATGGCGCGGCTCACAGGTGTCGTTTATACATCACGCAACGCGCTTAGTTGCCACATCACCTGATCATGGCAGGTCTATAAATAGGCATGATGTTACACAAGCTTCAGATACCAGTCACGCGCAAGGGCAATTCCCACAGCGTTCAGCTAATGCAATGTGGGGCTCCCTTTGAAAGTGTACTCTTCTTTGTGAATTGAAGAAATACAAATAGTTTTAAATACAACTGTAATTGTTTTGTAGACTGAGCTTCGAAGACTTCATACTTGATTAAAAAAGCAAGAAAATCAAATACAGAATACAATCATGGGCATGGATTTTTGCAAAAGCTCATACGGAAGAGGAATCGAGAAAAAAAGGAAAGGACAGAGGGAGAAAAGCATTAAGGGAATGAGAGATAGCGGGAGAGGATGTGCTCATGAATGTTATCTCACCATGCGTGCCTGTGCCAGGCTTTAATCTTGTTAAAATGTGATTAGGCAAACCATAACAAAAAAGCAAGCACAATATTTACAAAGGCTTCGTACATGATTAAATATGCGTTATGGAGAGGCGAGCTTTTGGTAACACCGTTTTCTAGCAACATCTCCACTAGTGCTAACAGGCTGTAGATGACATGATGAATGCTTACTTGACTGTGGTAGGTTTTATTTAGTTTTATTATGTAGATTTGTATATGAGTTTTGCAATTGAAGGCCAGTAAAGATTTTCCTAGAGAATCTTTAGAGTCACAATATTGCACATGCACATATATTTGGTTAACTTACACATAGCAGAATGTTATATACTATTGCCCTTTGCTCAACTAATAGAAAAATAAATTCATGCGACTTAAAAGGAGAGGATCTTTTTATTGGGATTGATGCCACAATCTTCTATGTAAATGTATGCAAAATATTACGACTCCAAAGTAGTGAAATTGAGCAAACAAAGAAAAGACCAAGTAACAGTGCAAACACTTAAAACTCTGGTAACACACAGAAGGAGTTGGCATTAACTTAATTTCCCTTGAGATGATATGAATGCAATATTAGCAGTAAGTTCAACTAATCAGCTAGCCTTAAATTACATTTGAGCTGAAAGCTAGCTAGTTCATTATTGGCCATTTTCTTGCAGCTTGACATTGATATCACAGAGCTGTCCATATTTTTCAGGTAATACACTTACAGTGATTTTGTAGCTCATCATCTTACTCACTAGCAGAGCCAACGTTGTGATTTTACTCATTCTTCTGAAAACTGACACTTCTTATAGTATGAGTCAGAAACCGATAACAGTGATAACAGTTAGCTTTAGTGCTAACTGTCAAAACTCAAAAAATAAGTTAAAGTAAGCTGTAAAAGCTTACAATTAAGACTATTCAGTATAGATACATGCCTTAAAAGTTAGCAAAACCAGCAAGAAGTTTAATTAGTTAACTGTTTAAACTGATCATTTAATTAAAACTTGATTGACAACTTTCAGACATAGCTCAACCGAACAGATTTTAGAGGTAAACTTGTGTTGTTATTCTTTCTACTACAATTAGTATGTTACTTTTATTATGTATTAAATCTATATCACTTGTGGTTCAACTTCCTGGTTTGTGACTAATGCTTGTAGCACTCTTGAAATATTATGTTTAGTTGTAGCTCTTGCTTTAATAGTCTTGCTCTTGCTTCTGGTCAGTTCTTAGAAGGATGTATATCACTGTCTGGACTAGATTCTGACTCACATGAAGGTCACTTTAATAAAAGCGTATGTCAGATGAATAAATACAATATAAATGCAATCTTGTTCCAAGCATGCTCACCTCTATCACAGTGTTCAACTGAAACTCTGACATAAAGTCATGTAATGTTTTCTAGAAGACGTTTAAGGACAAAGACTGGATTCTGTGCCTGTGTTTTCTTGTAGTGGCTAAATAGTTTTCCTCAAACCATCTTTTTTAATTGAATTTGATCTTGTGTACTCTGGGGATGTAACCAAATATAGAAACATTATTCTGAATGCATTCTAATCAGATACACGTATAGATATGAATAGGAGACGCCCAATGTTTTGTGAACAGCAGGTTATTATTCATGTAGGCTCAAGATAGCTGTCAGATATGAAGCATAAATAAAAACCCTGTCCATTAACATGAACAGTGTCCTTAGTAACTATCTGGTTGTCAGGGATTTCTCCTCGCACTGAGTGCCAGAGTGAGCAGCGGGCTTGAACTGCCCAAAGCATGACAGCGCACACTTCCAGGTTGTCATGTCTTTATTTTCTTTGCCACATGTTTTGTTTTGGTTTATGTTCTGTCTCTGCCCTTGTCTTGTTATTAGTTGCTTCTCTCATGTGTCATGTACATTCATACCTGTTCCCATTTCTCCATTGATTAGTTTGCACATTTAAACCCCCGTGTCTCATTGTTAAAGTGTGAAGTATTGTTTCAGTGTTTTTGCCACCTGAACACTACCAAACCTTTGTTTTCTGTGTATGTTTCCCTGGTTTTTGATCTTGTTCTCAGTTCTGGTTCAGTGATTCTGGTTTTTGACCTGCTTTGCCTGCTTGCCAATCGCCTGACCCTGTGCTTGTTTTTTGACTACGGTTTTGCCATACACTTTTGGATTCATCTGCCTGCCTTTTAATAAAGCTTTAACGTGATTGCATCCATCGTCACTTCCTTTACGTGACACTGGTCAGGATCACAGGGGTTTGAATTAGACTACTAGTTTATTTATATTTTTGGAAATAGAAAAGTTTTTAGATTCTTTCTAGAAGAAAATGAAAACACTCTTTTGTAGAGTTACAAGAGAGATGGACAGCTGAAGAAATCATACAATTTCTAAATTTTAGCAAAGTGTGTATAGACTACCGTATAAAGAATTGTACTAAACCGTTTAAGAAGATAAATGTCATTATTTGCTCTTGGTCTTCGTGAGCTTGTTAAAGGCAGTATGTGGTACCCAGTTCCAGCAAGATTGCAGAAGTTCCTGAAATATATCATTACTTCATCCCTATACTTATGTACCTACCAAGAGCATCTATTGTAGCACTTGCAAGGCCTAATCTTAATCTACATCAACTGACCACATGAAATGTAGACAGATTTCAAAACTTTCATTCATTTTTACAATTCTAGAAGAAGCTATTTCTGTCCAACTGTGCTCCTTCCTGCAGAGAAGCATGCCCGTGGAGTTTTAGTCTGAATTTAGACCTTATCATTGCACTGCAACAGAGCTTGTCAAAGTAACTAATGGCTTACTTATATCCTCTGTGGATGTGTCTCTACTCATACTGCCTAGTGCAGCATTTGACACTATAGAGCATAATATCCTGTTTGATATGCTTGCATATAATATCAGTATTTGCGTAGACACACTCACCTGGTTCAAACCTTATACACTGGATTCTCAAAGTAAATCTCTGACCTTAAAACAAGTCTAATCACAGTACAGAGGGTTTTACAATTCTCAGTGTCATTTGTCAATTAGAATATTTTAATGTTTCTAAAAGGAACATGGATTTCATACACAATGCTGAGAATTTACTTCGTAAATTTATAATTTCTAGATTCATATATTTCTTGCTGGAGGCCATGGCTTATTCATCAACCCCATTCTCATTCACTTCCAACTTATGTGTAGCATCGTATATAAACTCACTGAGAACTATATTAGGATCACTGTACTAATACTGGACAGGGCCTTCCTTTGCTCTCATAACAGACTCAATTCTTCATGGCATGGATTCCACAAGATGTTGGAAACATTCCATTGGGATTCTGGTCCATGTTGACATGATTGCATCACAAAATTCCTACAGATTTTTCAGGTGCACTTTCATGCTGTGAATCTCTTGCTCTACCGCATCCGAAAGGTGTTCTACTTGATTCAGATCCAGTGACTGGGAAGGCCACTGAAGAACATTGTCATGTTCATGAAACCAGTTTGAGATGACTTTTGCTTTGTGACATGGTGCATTATCATGCTGGATGTAGCCATTAGAAGATATTTAAATTGTGGCCATTAAGGGTTGCACATGTTCAGCAACAATACTCAAATAGCCTGTGGCCTTCAAGTGATGATTGATTGGTATTAATGGGTCCAAAGTGTGCCACCATTACACCACCTCCACTAGCGTGGACTGTTGACATAAGGCAGGTTGGATCCATGGAGTCATGCTGTTGGTGCCAAATTCTGATCATTTGTGTGCCTAAGCAGAAATCAAGATGCATCAGACCAGGCAACATTTTTCCAGTCTTCAACTGTCCAGTTTTGGTGAGCCTTTGCCCACTGCAGCCACAGCTTTCTATTCTTGGCTGACAAGTTAACAAATTCAAGTTGAACCCTACGTGGTCTTTTTGCTGTTGTAGCCCATCTCCCTCAAGTTTTGACATGATGTGCATTCTGAGATGCTTTTCTGCTCACCACAGCTGTACAGAGTGGTTATCTGAGTTACTATAGCCTTTCTGTCAGCGCAGACCTGTCTGGCCATTCTCCGTTGACCCTCTCTCATCAACAAACCATTTCTGTCAGCAGCACTGCTGCTCTCTGGATGTTTTTTTCTTTATTGCACTATACTGAGAAAACTCTAGAGACTGTTGTGTATAAAAATTCCAGGAGATCAGCAGGTATAATAATTGTCATCAGGCACCAACAATCATGCCATGGTCAAAATCACTGAGATCACATTTTTTCCACATTGGTTGATGTGAACATTAACCAAAACTGCTGTCCCGTATCTGCATGATTTAACGCATTGCACTTCTACCACATGAGTGGCTGATTAGATAACTGCATGAATGAGTAGGTGTACAGGTGTTCCTAATAAAATGCCCAGTGAATGTACAGTGATTCTATGCAATGGATTGGCATCCCATCCTAGGTGTATTCCCACCTCAAGCCCAGCTCTTTCCAGGAAAGGCTCTAGATCCACTATTCCTGACTAGGATACTGAAGATAAACCAATGAATGAAACTCCATTGGACAAAAAACTGTGTAATTATAATGTATAAATGATGAAATCAAAAACAACAACAAAAACAAAAGTTTAGGAGTTTTATTTCTGATTGTTCTCAAGCTCACACAAATGTAAAAAAAAATGTAAGAGAACCCATGTCACACCCCTCTTCATCTCCCTCCATTGGCTTCCTGTAGCTGCTCGTATCAAATTCAAGGCATTGATGCTCACATACAAGACCTTGCACTCTTCTACCTCAACACTCTCCTGAAGGCGTACGTTCCCTCATGCAATCTGCGATCAATCAATGACCAACGCTTAGTAGTGCCTACTCAGCGTGACTCAAGGTCCCTTTCCAGGACCTTCATACTAACTGTCCCTCAGTGGTGGAATGAACTTCCAACCTCAATCTGGACCGCAGAATCTGTCACCATCTTCAGGAAACAGCTAACGACCCATCTCTTCCGTGAACACATAACCAATCCCTAAAAAAAACAAAAAACACCTTACTCTGTGCACTTTGCTTCTTCCAGAACTCAATTAATAGATCTTGTATGGTAGCACTATTTGTATTGTTCTCTGCTTGATATATCGCTTTGCTTGTATTCTCTCATTTGTAAGTCGCTTTGGATAAAAGCGTCTGCTAAAGGAATAAATGTAAGTGTAAGTATAATGTAAATTAGCCGACACGGACCTGTCATTCACATGATAATTGGAGGCAGTGACTAAATTGATAATATATGCAAATGAATATGTGCACATTGTCTGATTGGATGATCTGAATGATCTCAGCATGCAGCACATGAATTATTATATGGAATTCATTGTTCAACATAAATTTCTGACATAAATTACCTAGGATTAATACTATTTCCCAGTTTATTTGATATTGCTGCTGCATATTTGATCTAAAAATAGAACATGGTCAATTTGTTAAACAAATATTCCACTAGAGAAATTAGGTTTGTTGAGGTGGCAGCAACCGCAGATTCTGCGTATAGGAGCTAAAAATAGTGTTCATTAACTGAAATGTTCGTAAAAAATGAGCCATTTTAGCATCTCCTACCAGAGTCCGATCATCCTGCAGTGGTAGCTAATTGGATGAGGTTTTGTGATCAAATCCCAGAGGACAGAGTCAAGTTTTTAATATTTACATAGAATACATAGATGATTTTGTTCATTTAGGCAGTTTGCACAGAAGTGCGTCCTGTTAGAAAATACTGACCTTAGGTATCGATTAATTTATTAATGACCGACTGATTTTGGATCAATGTTATAAATTAGACAGTGTAATGTGATGAAGAAATCTGAAATATGTATACTGTGAATGTTAATGCAACAGGGTGAATAATGACATCACAATTGGAAAATATTAGTTGTAGATTAGGTTCGCCTACTAAAATCAGAGAATAAGTGCATTTCTTAATACTGATAAATGTCTGAAGGCTAAATGTGATTATTTCTAATGTGATTTAGAAATAATATTCAAAATATTTCAAGTAATCTAATCCACTGCATTTTTATATGAAATTTTGTGCCATGTTTCATGAAACTGTGAAGCTGTTATTGTGTGATTAAAAATAAATAAATAAATAAATAAATAAATAAATAAATAAAACTATAAGTGTGTGGTTATCATACCCTGAATTCTAATGTATTTAATCACTTCATTCTTTTGTTTTCAGGTTTGGTTGTCTCTTTTTTCATCTGTTTGAACATTTGGAACTGATTGAAATGAACATAATGAAAAATGTAGTGTGGATGAAGTAGGATGATGTCCTTGAGTTGTCTTTGTTCCTCATAGAGTTTTGAGATGTCCATTCATCATTATTTAGGTTTTATTGTAACATTTAATGGATCATTTTCTCAAAAGTTAATTCACATGTCAATGGATTACGTTGTTCAGGTCAATTTGAAAAATTATAGTGTGGCTTATTAGTATTGTCCTTGAGTGTTTTGTGAAGAATGCTTTTTCAAACATAATAATAATTAAAAAAAGAGTATAAAATGGATGAGTATAACGGTGTAATGCATTCACTACATTATACATGTACGACAGAATATCAAGAGAAAAACCCTTAGTCCCTCAGAATTTCAGTGAACAAAATATTTAAAAAGTGGCATGTGTCAGAGTGACATGGCGATGTAGCTTATACCATGGTGCTGTTGAATTCTCAAATCTGATTGATAATTGTTTATAACAGCAGCTCTGACAGTAATTCAGGCTGTAATTTAAATCTTAGGTTTATATTATTGTGCACATTTGAATACATTGTTGTTTCTAAGGTTAAGAATACAGATATAAAAATGTTGTTATTCAACAAAGAAAAACATACATGACACTGAAGTTTTCTATAAGGATACATTTATTTATCATTTATCAAAGAAGTCTCCAGTGTCAGAACTTTGTAATATTCAGTAAGTTTTTCCATCATGGGATAGTCTTCAGAATAGAGACGTTTGCATGAAACCTGTCTTTTTCCTATTTGTAGATAAAAAGAGTTAGCTGCAAATCCTGCTAGCAAAAATAGCTGGGCAGCCTACACCCTTAAAAATAAAGGTCCTCCAATGGTTCTTCTGGAAAGAATCTTCTTCTTGTCAAGAAGCATTTTTCATTGTATAGGGTTCTTGAGTTGAGCTACATGGTTCTTCAGAGATTAAATAAGTTATTTATGCTTCATTATAGGTTCTTCAGAGCAATGTGTTGGTTCTTCAAGGTATCATCCCTTAACAGGTTAAAGTGAGCCCTATAATGTGTGGGACTGGAAAAGGTTCTCCCGGCATTACTCATAATGTTACGATACACACAGGGCTTTGTAGTCAGAAAGTAAGCGCAGGAGCGCTGTCTTTATTAATAAACTCAGAAACACACAAACACAGGGAACGCAGTCTCTACAGAATTAGATACGAGAGTAAACATGAGACTAAAGTCGAGGCAGGAAACAGGACATGAAAATGAGACCGCTAGCATGCTAAACATACACACTACACCGATATCTATCACACTGACATCTACGTTACACATAACAATACTGTGTGAAGTGCGCAGCCACACGAGGGGTTTAAATAGCCAACATAATTATACTAAACCATGGACACCTGGGGCAAATCAAAGACATCCTCTAACATAAACCAGTACTCAAGCAGGAAGAGAATGAATGAAAACACAAGTCACTTGTCCACTTCACCCATTTCAGTCACTTGTCTGCATGCCGCAGTGCCATCTGGCGGCGGTGGTGTAACAGAACCCCCCTCCAAAGATGCTCCTCCCGGAGCACCAAAAACCCCCCTCCAACGGGGCTCCTGGGCCCCGCTGTAAACTGTCTGTTGCTGTGTTGGGAAACAAGGAGGCCTCTGCCGGGCAGCAGACAGGCGGAGCACCACCCCTAGCGGTGCTCGAAGGCTGGGCGCCGCCCCCGGCGGCACTGGGATGCGGGGCGCTGCCCCCGGCGGCACTGGAACGCTGGTCGGTGTCCCCAGCAGCACTGGAACTTGGAGGGACGTCCTCAGCCAGGCTGGACAGCAGGAAGGCCTCCTCGGCCGGGCAGGGCAGCGGGACGGCCTCCTTGGCCGGGCTGGGCAGCAGGACGGCCTCCTCGGCCGGGCAGGGCAGCGGGACAGCTTCTTCAGCGTGCAGGAGCTCCACAGCCGAGACCTCCCCGTAGGCCTCAAGCTGTAGCTCTGAGGTCGCCATGTTGACCTCAGGCGGGAGCTCCACAGCTGAGGCCTCCCCGTAGGCTCAAGCTGGAGCTCTGCTGTCACCATTGCCCCCCCCCCCCCAAAAAAGAAGTTCTGGGCTAGCCTTCAGTTCCGGACTGGGCAGCGTGACAGGATCTTCAGCTGGAGCGCTGTTCTGCTCCACGGGACGAGGGCGAAGTGCTTCCTCCATGCCGCGGAGCAGCCGATTTATTTCTTCCTCCTGCTGCTTCCACCGCAACTCCCCCTGCTGCCTCCTTAGCGCAGCTTCATACTCCGCCTGCTGCCTCCTTAACGCAGCTTGGTGCTCCTCCTGCTGCTTCCATTGCCAGGCATAGTATTCCTCCGGTGTCGGGAAGTTCCAGAAGTAAAGAAATTTTCCAACTCGGGGTTCTCCTGCTACTTCCATTGCTTGGCTCAGTATTCTGTTATGACACAGGATAGTGAGTAGGAAGTAAGTGCAGGAGTGCTGTCTTTATTAATAAATTCAAAAACACACAAACACAGGGAACGCAGTCTCTATGGAATTAGATACGAGAGTAAACATGAGACTAAAGTCGAGGCAGGCAACAGGACATGAAAATGAGACCGCTAGCATGCTAAACATACATGCTACACCGATATCTATCACACTGACATCTACGTTACACATAACAATACTGCGTGAAGTGCGCAGCCACATGAGGGGTTTAAATAGCCAACATAATTATACTAAACCATGGACACCTGGGGCAAATCAAAGACATCCTCTAACATAAACCAGTACTCAAGCAGGAAGAGAACGAATCAAAACACAAGTCACGTGTCCACTTCACCCAGTTCAGTCACTTGTCTGCGTGCCGCAGTGCCATCTGGCGGCGGTGGCGTAACACATAAGAACTTTACTGTGGTTCCTTAAAACACTAACTGACACCCAACACCTTGCTCTTGAAATCACTGTAGACTCATGCTATATTTTTGCAACCAGCAGGCAAAGAGACATGTCTCACTCAGGGGTCTATACTTTTGACACAAATTTAATTCCATATATTAAGTTCAAGAGAGAAAATGAGAGGATGCTGAGGCAACGTTTTTTTTTTATAGCTGTTTATAGTGATATCTAGTGGGAAAAACCACACGTTTTCCTCTTGATTGAGAGTTCAGGAGCTGGACAGAAGACTGTATGTGTATGATTAATCACCAAGATATAATATGGAAATTATACTGGAATAACTCAGTAACCATCTGGAAAGTCAAAGATATGTCACTGACTACAAGCTGGCCTTGATTTATGCAATCATACATTTTAGACACAGTGTGAAAATAGGTCAGTAACCAAGCTATCCATGTTCACATGTGTTGAATAAAAACTAATTATATGGAATAAAGTGCTGCAGTGACAGAGGGAAGAAGGTTGGATCTGCTTGTGGATTTGCTGGATTTGTTCAGAAAAATATAGAGGCAGTTAGGAATGGATGATTTGTGACACTGTTAACATTCATTTATTAGGTGATTTGTCACATATCTGGCTGTCTATGTCAGAGGGGACTGTCCAAAGTCCGGCCCACAGACAGATGGTAACTGGCCCCTAGCTTTTCTATTAGAATGTATGATATGTGGCTCATCGACCAAAACTTAATTTTAATTATCATTTTTACTGTTCACCTGACATTGGCAGCAGACTGAGTGTGTTAACACAGTTAGCTAAACTGCAAGAGTCCTTTTTTTTAACTACACCTGTAAATTAATTTACTGAATGATATTTAGTCATGACTACAGACAAAAAGTGCACAGGTAACAGTTAGAAGCGGCAATTTCCAAAGAGCTGGAAACCGTTAAGCACGGAAAATTCTTTTGTGCATCCTTAACTACAAGGTGTCCCATAAGTCTCCATACAAAGTGTAAATTAAAACTTTTTAACAAAATGTCTTAGAAAATCTTTCACACTTAGTTGACATATAGGTATAATGTTTTTCGGGTGATGTGCAGTGCCATTTCTTCTCCAAACATTGTGTGTAGTATGACAGCCAAAAAGTTTAATTTTGCTCTCGTCTGACCAGACTACACTCTCACAGTATTTCACAGGCTTGTCCAAATGAGTTGTAGCAAAGTTTAAATGACCTTCGACATGCCTTTTCTTTAGTAACGGAGTCTTGCGGGGTGAGCGTGCATAGAGGCCATGGCAGTGATGATGGTACCTGCTGCCTCCAAGTGTTTCTGGAGCTCTTTCTCAGTGGTCCTTGGCTCTTAGGCTACTCTTCGAACTATTCTTCTGACTCCCTGGTCAGAAATCTTGCAAGGAGCTCCTGTGTGTGGCCGGTTAATGGTGGAGTGATGTTGCTTCCACTTGCCTATAATGGCCTCAATGGTGCTTACTGGCAGATTCAGAAGTTTTGAAATATGTCCGTATCCAATTCCATCAATATGTTTTGCAACAATAAGGTTGCGATGGTCTTGGGAGAGTTCTTTGCTTTGACCCATCATGAGATGTTTCTTGGTAATGAAAAGGCTTTTTCTTAGCGTTTTCAATATTTATTTTGTGTGTCAATCCGCTTTATTACACATGACTGTATTTATGGACTTTAATGTTGTGAATTCTTTATAGTTCCGGATTTCTTGAGTTAATACTGATGCCTGCTGAGCTATGTATATATATATGTATGTATGTATATATATATATATATACACACACACATACATACATGTAATATATATATATATATATATATATATATATATATATATATATATATATATATAGACAAATGAAAACGTGAAATCATTCTCATGGCTGGATTGGGAAGCTGTCACAAGGTTATGATGAACTTTAACAGGAAACCTGGAAAGCACACCACACATGTCAGTGTTGCCATACAAATTCAAAGACTGGAAGTGTTACAAGAACCAAGAAGAGGATGTCCACGAACATCCAGTGATGAAGGCACAACTAACGTGGTGCTGACAAACACAGTCCCCTATATATGGAGATTTTTGGGACACCTTGTATAGTGGATTTGCAACAAATATTAAAAACGAGAATTTAATTTATGATTATGTTAGTTTGGCCAATTACTTTTGGTCCTTGAAATAGGGGGAGCACAAAAAAAGTGCTGTAATTCCTACACTGTTCACCTAACTTGGATGTAAATATCCTAAAACTAAAGCACTTTGAGCTTTTATTCATTATTTAATTGCCACTGGTAGACATGTTTATGACTAAAATATATTTATGACTGGTCTCATCTGGCCCCATTTGAAAAAAAAAAAAGGACACCCCTGGTCTATGTGAAGGTTTTAGTCTTGTATGTGTTACATACAGTATATGCAGACCAATTGATAAATTAGAAGCTACTATATCTGTTACAGTATTCAGTGACACCTTTTTCATTATATAATATTATAATGAGATGGTCAACAAAGAACACCTTCTTCTCCTTAGTGACTTCTTTCTTTTCTCTCATTTTCTCCCTCTCTTTCCTTATCACACGTCTGAATACATGTTTTTGCAAGACTATCCCAGCATGCCTTGCTCTGACAGCTCACCCTGTCTGTTCATGGAGTCTTACAGCTGACTGCATCCTCCCAGAGACACGTGTCCTCTCTTGTCTTCCCTCGTTCCTCTTCTGAGGCACTCTGACCATCCTCGTCACTTTTATCACACTCTGTTTGTTCTTCTCCCCAAAACCTTTAATGCTATAGACACGTCCAGCTCAGTAAACATCTCAACAGGGCAAATGTGTGAGACTGCAACTGAGAATTAGTTTTCGTTTCATCAGGAATTAAGAATTAATACAAAATGCATTGATAATTTGTGTACAAGTAAGTTGCAGTACCACCGTGTATGTGCTGTATATTTGATTCAAAAGTTGTCATTTTTAAAATAAAAAAGTACACATGGGATGTAGTTGAATAGGAAAATAAATAAATAAATAAATAAATAGATAAATAGATAAATAAATAAACAAATAAATAAGGAATTGTTTTGGTAGAAGCTACTGTATGCAAATCCTCTCTCTCACACACACAAACACACACACACACACACACACACACACACACACACACACACACACACACACATACACACACACACACACACAAGCATGAACAATTGGAGAACAAATATTCTGATAAATAAAACAGTGATATTTTAAACCCCCATCCCTCCAGTAAACATCCACAAACAATTACTGCATAAAAATTGTAAAAATACAAGCCACAGCATGAGTAAAATTAAATAAATAAATAAAAAATCAACAACAAGTAATAGCTTTCTGTTCTCTGCTGTATTGATTCATAACTTGAACCAAATACTTGAAGTACGAAACATACAAATATTCATTAGATATTGTATGAGGGGAAAAACCCCAGTATGTTTCACAGTATATCACAGTTTCTGATTATATTCTGATATTATTATTGAATTATTCAGGGTCCCAAAGAACAAATAATTACACTGTAAAAATCTTAGCAAGTGAAAATCTAATTACACAAAGTATGCAAAAAATCTGAATTATGGGCAAAGCTAATATTTCTTATTATAAGATTATTATCTATTATAAATCAAATCAAAAAATTAGTCAGCCGGTTTTTAGTTGCTTTTACCAATTTCAAGCCCAAAAAATATAATAGTATAATGTAGAAAATGTTGATGATACAGGTCAGGAGCTTCAGTTCTAATGTTCACATCAACATCAGAATGGGAGAAAATGTGATCTATGGCTTTGAGCGTGGCATGGTTGTTGGTGCCAAATGGATGGGCTGGTTTGAGTAATTTTCAGAAACTGCTGACCTCCTGGGATTTTTATTTATTTTTTTACACACAACATCCAGCAGTTTTGTGGGTGGAAATGCACTGTTGCTGAGAATGGCTAGCCTATTTCAATCTGACAGGAGGGATACAGTAACTCTTCAGTAACCACTTACTGAATCACTTATATCTTTATGTTGTTTCTTATTTAACTAAAATGTTTAATAATAAATATTTATTAATTTACTAATTTAAATGAGAATAAAATATGCTACAATACAGGATGTTCAAATGCTTCTGACTAGCAGTAAACAGTGCATGATAATATATGTATTCATATTTCTTTAGCACTATATATTGCAGTATCATCCCACGTTTGTTTTTGATCAGTAGAGGTTTTCTCTTTTCACTGTTGTACTGATACAGTGTCACAGCCCAGTTTCTCATTTATTGATCATTTCTATTGAGTGGAGGTATTCTGGTTTGCATGACATTTACTAATGAAAACACACACACACACACACACACACACACACACACACACACAAACTAACTAAGGCTCCATAACATCCATTCAGTCAAAAAGTTTGTTGAATAAAACAGAATAATGAGTCATCAAGGCAACCTAGTGTGCTTATTGCTGGATATGACCTTTCACTATATAAAACACAAAGGAATAAAAAATACAAAATGAAAAAAGGAAAAAGGAAAAGAAATAAAAGACATTTCTATGTATTCTTTTCTCTGGGTTGGCATCAGCCAGTGCTGTTCCAAGGTAACCTTTCTCTAATTGGTATTTTTGTGCCCATTTTGTTGGCCTTGGGCACAGCAGGGTTGTCTACAACAGTGATGTTGTTTAAGCTACTGCCAGTTTTTCCTGCTGAGAATCATTCAAAAAACTTTATAATAAATGAAACAATTTGTTTTCTTCAGTTACTTAATGTGTACTTTATTTTAAGTATTGTCTGAGAAGCCCTTGGAACAATTTTAACCTCATTATTATCACTGCATATAATTAGTTTTATGAATGTGTACTGGTTATAAATGCAAAAAAAAAAAAAAAAAATGCAATAAAATATAATAGCATGTGCACTAGCTCAGCTGATGTATAAATCTCAGTATTAGACAGTGTTCTGGAACCACTGTTAATGATGTTGCGTATAGGGCTCTGTCCATGGTGCTGGACGCACATGTACTACCAGCCTCTACACTTCCTGTGGAGTGTGGAAATGTCCATGGTGCTGAAAGACAGCTACTCAAAAGCCATAAAGTATAGTACATTGTATTTGCTATGGTATAAAATTATAACACTGTATGAAACCAAGCTGGGAAATTCCAGTGTTACAGCAACAGATATATACAGTCAGTTCCACAAAGATTTGGATATTGACAAAGTTATTGTTCTTTTAGCAGTCTATCACATTATATTGGAGATGTTATGAAAAAGATTGTCATTTTTCCTACTTGTTACAAAGCCTTTACAGTTATTTACATTTACATTTATGGCATTTGGCAGATACTCTAATCTAGAGTGACTTACAGAAGTGTTTCGATATCTCTATCAATAAATACAGCCTCTTACTGTTTCACTAGGTCAGGGACTAAGGGTTATATCAGTCTAAAAACCATGAGAGGTAATACAGTTCCCTAAAAATACTTTGCTCTCATGGATATCAAACAATTTCAAACACATCCCAGGCTTGTAAAAAAAAAAAAACTTTGTTACACCTGCAACAATTATTGGCACCCCTATGAATTCATATGAGAAAAAAATATTTGAAGTATATTCCCATTGATAGTTTAAAACATTTTAGTACATCTGGGGGACTAGGAACAGGAAATTGTTCAACCATGACTTCCTGTTTCACAGGGGTATAAATATGAGGTAACACATAGGCCAAATTCCCTTAGTCATTCATAACAATGGGTAAGACCAAGGAATATAGCTGTAATGTGCAGCAAAAGGTTGTTGAAAAGGTTGTTCTGTATGGAGCAATGGTCTCAGATTCCTTGCCATGTATTCTCCATCCTCATCAGGCATTAAAGGAGAAAACTCAGAGCTGTGTATCATGGCAAAGGGAAGTAGCACAAAATATTGACTAAAAGGGTGCCAATAATTGTTGCACACATATTTAACAAAGATTTTTTTTTTTTTTTTTTTCACAGCCTTCTTTGTTCATATTTACCAAGGCTGCCCATATAAGTGGAGAGCACTGGATAGTATGAAAAAAAAAAAAAAAAAAACACAAGACAGTACAAGATTTTATTTATTTAAGATTTTATGTATGTATGTATGTATGTATGTATGTATGTATGTATTTATTTATTTGTTTTTAAAGTTTTAAAGTTTCAAGATATTATCATGAAAAAAAGGTTTAGATATTCAAATACAACACCATCTCATGAAATATGCTTTTATTTGCATACAATATCGAAACAAAAAAAGTAGGTATTGAAATTGGTTTTATTTCAAATCTTCATTTCATTTTTACAACATATCAGAGTTCAAAGTTTTTTTTACAGAACAGATTTTAGATATCTCCCTTTTTTCCATTTATAAAATCTCAAAATACTATGCACACGTATTGAAATTTGATAATCGCCACGTTTTTAATACAAAATGGTGTGTAAATCAGGCAATGCACATTGTGTGAAAAAATCTTTCTGTACTAACCTTCAGAATATAACTAAGAATGAACATGGAAAGGATGGCTTATGTAAGTGTTACACATGTTGACATTTTTGGTTCAGAGTGTTGAAGAAAATTGATTTTGAGAAAATGGCTGTTAAAAATACTGATTGAAGAATTTCATGTTTACTGATTAGAAATAACACTTTTTTGTAAGTCATTTATCATTTCCCCCAAAGCTCTACTACACAATTGACTATATATAAACTGTATATGAGTTATATGTCTTTGTTTGAATTATATTATATGCAGAGACATGATGAGAGAAGGGCAAATAGAGGAGATATTCCTATAGTCATTCATCACATGTATTTTACACCTCAATGCACTTGGGTTTTTTAATGAGTCTTTTTTACACGTACTTTTCTTACTAATTCGAGCTATGCATGGCTGCTTACATCCATTTTTCATGCTTTTGCACAGAATTTTGGTGTTTTGCCCATTTCTTTTTACTGTATTGATGTCTCTGTTGTAAGCTAGTGGAACACGTTACACATTTTGGGGAATCACATCGGCAGAAATTAACTTTAAACTTCCTAATCCAGTGAAATTCTGTCTCCTGGTTTAGATCAGCCTGTAGTTTCTCACTGTCGGTGAGGTCTAGAAAGGAAATGATCATATTTAAACAAGCTATCATGACGCTTTCCAACAATACTGTCTGTTTTCAAGAGCAATCGCAGAAATACATCTGGTTGAAAAATGCCTTATGACAAAATTCACGTGAAATTGACAGATGTAAAAATCATGTAACATGACAGATGTAAAAATAAAAAAAACATGTCAAATGTGAACTTTTATTATTTTTATGGTATCAGTGTTTAATAAGACATGTTATAGAAGCAAAATATACCAAAATCTGAAAATCGACCAGTATGCACAAAAATGGCTTTTTTGCCTGCCGTGTCTTGTCTTACATAAAAAAATGCTAATTTAAGAACTTCATAAACAGGTAGGTTTTTAATCATTATTTGAAGACTGCCAGTGTCTCTGCTGTTTGGACATCTTGGTGCCAGATCTGAGAACAGCCTTGAGGCATGGCTTCTTTGTACCCTGAGAGGAGGGTCCAATCGAGTAGTGCTAGAGGATCGGAGGAGTGTGGTGCAGTGCAGGGTGTGATTAAGTGCTTTAAGGTAGGTGAGTGATGTCCAGTTTTGGCTTTGAAGGCAAGTATCAGTGTTTTAAATCTAATGTGGGCAGCTACAGGAAGCCAGTGGAGGACGTGTAGCAATGGGGTGGTGTGGGTGAACTTGGGAAGGTTGAAAACAACTTGTGCAGCTGCCTTCTAGACAAGGCACAAAAGACTAAAAAAGCACCTGAGTGGCCTATGTGGATAGAAATGGACAAATCCCTCTGATGTTTTAAAGGAGAAATAGGCATGAGCATGTCAATTGGCAATGTGAGAGGAGAAGGACAGTTGATTGTCCATGGTTACCTCAAGGTTGTGTGCAGTGACAGATGGTGAGATCTGGGTGTTTTCCAGAGAGATTACAAGAACCTAATATGGGAATTCATTTCCTGGGATGAACAACAGTTCAATGACTGTCTAAAGTC
Organism: Ictalurus furcatus; assembly: GCF_023375685.1. Taxonomy (NCBI): domain Eukaryota; kingdom Metazoa; phylum Chordata; class Actinopteri; order Siluriformes; family Ictaluridae; genus Ictalurus; species Ictalurus furcatus. The sequence goes on along the minus strand of NC_071260.1, from coordinate 8,110,273 downwards.
TGGAACCCATAGACTTTACCAGATGTTGGGTTTCTTTCCTGGTGATACTCTTCCAGGTCTTTACTGCAGCTGTCTCCAGTTCCTGCTTTTTCTGATTTTGCCTTCAGAAGTGAAATGTATGTTCAGTCAGGTCAGGTGATTGACTTTTGCAGAATTACATAATATTCCACTTTGCCTTAAAAAGTCTTGGGTTGTTTTCAAAGTACACAAACTTCTTGTTACAGCATATTCCACAGAAGCTCGATTGGATTTCCTGTGACTTGTGCCATAGTAGCTCTTCTGTCAGTTTGGACCAGATGGCATAGCCTTCGTTGCCTTTGTACAACGTTAAGCCTTGGGCACCAAACATACCTGCACCAGTTTGTGGTTTGTCCCTCCTCAGACTATTCTCTGTATGTACTGTATGTACTGATGACTTCTACACCACAAGCCTTGCCATTTTGGAGATGCTCTGACCCAGTCATCTGGTCATAACTATTTGGCACTTGTGAAGGTTGTTCATAACTTTAGTCCTGCTCATTTCTCTAACCTCCAAAATGTTGAATATGAGAATTGACTGTTTGCTTGCCATCTAATTTATCCTAGACTTTAACATGCACCATTGTTCTGAGATAATCAGTGTTATTCACTTCATCTATAAGTGGTCATAATGTTTTGGCTCATCTGTACAGAACTACCAGAAAAACTAAACAGATGAGGTAAGGACAGAGTTATACAGTCTGCCATGCCAGGAGGAAGGACCTGAGATTCCCTTCTGCACTGAGGAAGATGGAGCCTGCAGAACTGCTCACTGTACTCTGTAGAGCATTGATTTCAGCATGGAGTCGGTTCAGTCCTAATCATTGTGAGCTTGGCAAGTATTCTCTCAACCACCACATGCTTAAAAGCAATGGTCATATATGTTGTACTTGGAATGTAGGGACATTTACATGTCTTTTATGGGTACATAATGCACATTCCTGAAAACCCTGTTCAACTGTTAAAGACTTTTATAACAGTTACAGTTTTATTGTGTGTGTGTGTGTGTGTGTTTACATGAATCTGTTTGTTAGTATTTGTTAGTTTGTTAGTATTTGGTATGTTCCCTTCTTTTGCTTCAGAAGCACTTCACATGCATGGATTCAACATTTTTGTACAAAACCTGATGATTACCATTAGATAAAATCTATCATATCATCATCGGAACATGTGCTTCAGTGGAAGGGATAAGAATCAAGGAGATATCTGACATTATATTTTCTAATGACCTAGAAATAGTGTAGGACCTTGAATATTTCTTCTACATTTTACTCTTAATATTTTTGCTTAGTTTAAATTTTTTTGTTCATTACAATGTGGTTTGAAAGTTTTAAAAAATTATTATAAAAAATGATCTCTGTTAAAGTTGTCATGATCCCCTCTTGAAGCAGCGTGCTCTAAGCGCGAATGTGCGATCACCTGCTTTTCCAATGTTGACAGCAGTGACATTTCAACATGTGCTTTTGTTATTGTTTATGTCATGTCTCCTCCCCGTCCTGTCATTGGTTGTCATGTCACGTGTGTCCGGATTACCCTCAGCTGTCAGCAGTTGCGAGGGTAATCATGGTCGTCGCTCTGCCTTCATGCTCCGCCGAGGACTTCGCTCAGCCTGTCTGCCCGGCTGTGGTCGTCGCTCTGTTTCCCTGTTCAGCCGAGGACGTCGCTCTGCTTTCCTGCTCCGCCGAGGACGTCGCTCTGCCTTCGTGCTCCGCCGAGGACTTCGCTCAGCCTGTCTGCCCGGCTGTGGTTGTCGCTCTGCCTACCTGTTCAGCCGAGGACGTCGCCCTGCTTCCCTGCTCGGCTGAGTACAGCGCTTTGTTTCCCTGCTCCGCCAAGAACACCGTGTGGTGGCCTGGCTCTGCTTGGGACACTCTGCCCAGGGGGCCAGGGCCGCCAAAGAAGTTGGATGTCTCGGGGCACTCCGGGAGGAGTGCCTTTGGGGGAGGGGTTCTGTCATGATCCCCCTTGAAGCAGCATGCTCTAAGCGCGAATGCGCGAGCACCTGCTTTTCCAATGTTGACAGCAGTGACATTTCAACATGTGCTTTTGTTATTGTTTATGTCATGTCTCCTCCCCGTCCTGTCATTGGTTGTCATGTCACTTGTGTCCGGATTACCCTCAGCTGTTAGCAGTTGCGAGGGTAATCATGTGAGCATATACACCGCATGCCTCGCAACACTCAATGCGGAATATTAGACTAGAATAGAGTAGATGTGTTTAATGCGTTCCATAGTCATAGTCATAGTCATAGTCATAGTCATAGTCAGTTTTATGTTTAGGCTCGTTAGTTTAGTTTACTGGTTTCTCTGCTACCAGTCCCTCGCTGTATGCCACGTTTCATGTTTTGTTTATTGACCCTGTTTTCTGTACCACGACCTTGATCACTGCCTTGCCCAAGTTAATGCCTGTTTGCCGATCGTCTGACCTTGCATGTTTTGGATTATGTTTTGGATTACGATTTGGATTTGTCTGCCTGTCTTTCTTTAAATAAAACTCTCGTTCGAACTGTGATTGCATCCGCCTTATCTTCCACTCCGTCACGAGTCGTGACAAAAGTGAGTATTTTCTAATAACTGTGTAAGTTATGTCAAAGTTTGCATTATTAATATTATTTATATATATATATATATATATATATATATATATATATATATATATATATATATATATATATATATATATATATATAAAAGACAAATTATGAAGTAGTTGGTGATGAATGTTTGGTCCTGACTGTTACATTTGTGATACTTTCCTCTGTCTGTCTATATTTGAATGTCTGAAATGGTGTTACCTGTAAATGGCAGATGCCAGGATTGAAAGTGGGAGGACAGAAAAAAAGCACTTTCAGAGGTTCTCAGCAAGCTGAGTCTTTGTACACAAGGCATGCCAACTCTTAATTTCACTGTGCTGCCAAACTGGAATGGGTTTTTTTTTTTTTTCGTTCTGATTAATCAAAAGTGTGACATGTATCATTTTGCAATCTGTATTACAGAATATTGCATAATTAAATATCATGTAACATTGTATAGTATATTATTAGTAGTGATGAGATTGGAAAATTGGAAAAATTGGACATTGGAAAATATGAAGAAAAGCTCTTCTAGTGATTAATATGAACATCACTGTGTAGGTTGCATGTGTGACACATAATAGGTCAGCACATTGACGAGCAAAGTGTGTGACTTCTGAGGTCAGTCGAGCTCACACTGAGACATGTGGGCACAAATTAAATCAGAAGGAGCTTCATTAGCATAATACTAGTGATTCTTCCACTGTTAGACATTAGATCTTGTGGGCATTAGTCCACTGCTCTGTTCTTACTGTGCATTTGTTCTCTAACAGTTAGTATTTTATCATTTACCTTAATCCTTAATCCTTTAATCACAAGACAATATACTGTATATATGTTGCCACTGTTAACTGCATTGTTCTGTGAGTCTCAGAGACACTTGTCCCTCAAAAAAGCTACATGATGAAAATGCCAATGCCGTTTGTCGAGGCAAATCCCTGTGGGATCCGTGTCCCTGTTGTCATGGAGATATGAAGGCATTTCAGGGGGTGCTGTTTCCTCTCAACAGTCGCCTGAAGGGGAAAAAGATATCCCTTTTATAACTCTGCATACCTGTGATCACTGAGTGAAGTAAAACAAAGTAACAGTAAATGCATCAATATTCTAATATCCTTATAACATAACATAACTGTATACACATAACATGATACATCAGTATCATGGTAGTACGATTTGACCTTTAGTGTGTGTTTTTGATGTGTTAGGCCTTCCACATCTAGAAACTTCTCCCAGGATCATAAATTCAATAATTCAATGACCTGAACCTGTCTGAGAAGAGAAAAAATGAGTGAAGGGAGGAAGTCAAGAGTGGATGTCATGGCAACAAAAGTTACTCCTGTCAAGCCTACCATAAACGTAAATATAATGATAGGTGATGGACAATGTAGAAATGGAAAAATTGCCAACTTATAAGAAAGGGCCCTCCGCAATTTTCCTTTTCTCCTTTTATTTTCATGGTAGTCTTTGTAAAATAACTAGTATTAATTGTTGGCGGTTTTGTCTGTACACGAAATATGCTTTAACTCTTTTAAACTGCCAAATGGACCATTTTCACATGAATGCAGAAGCTTCACTAGGAGCGTATGTGCTGCCTCTTAAAATGTTTAAATGCTCACTATCATCCCAGTGAACAGTACAAAGCCATTTCTTTCTCACAAGCACATCAACTGTTTACTTGAATTATTTGTGCATTTAGAAACACAGCAGTGATTGCAAGCTACATTTGCTGCCATTGTTTGCTCACCAGAAGTTTCTGCAACATGCCAGTATTTTGTGAAATGTTGGTGCGCTTTGAGTTTGGAAAAAATAAGTAAAACTAATTTGAATATCAGCAAATTCAGCTAATGTTCCTCTATATTAGATAAACAAATACAAGATTATTAAGCCTATTTTTTTTTTTTTAGAATTCATTGCCCATTTCAAGCTTAAAATTGTCTGGTTCTATTGGCAGACCATTTTGATTATTTCATGTGTTTATTTGTAGAAAGAAGAAAAAATATCTGCCACTTGAATAAGAGCATTTTATGCTTGAAAAAGGCTTAATAGTCATATCTATTATATAGTAATCTATCAGAATAATAGTAATAATAATAATAGTAATAATAATAGTAATAATAATAATAATAATAATAATAATAATACATTTTCTGTACTTCTTATCTAACACAGGGTCATGGGGAGCCTATGCCAGGGAACTCAAGGCACAAGGCAAGGGAGGGATCCTGGACAGGGTCCCAACCCATCACAGGGCACAATTGCACACACACACACACACTCACACACTATGGACAATTTAGAGATGCCAATCAGACTACAATGCACATCCTTGATAACTCCAGAAGCACAGGGACTATATAGGCAAAAAGGGCAGGGGCAAGAATCAAATCCCAACACCTGAGGTGTTAGGCAAACATGTTACTCACTAAACCACCATGCCACTGAAGAAGAAGAAGAAAAATTAAATAAACTTTCCTTTATTCAAGATATCTTCATTTGTGTGTTCTTGGAGTGATAGAGGGAATCAGTAATGGGTAATTTGAATTTTGGGTGGATTTGGAGGTTTAGGAATGGAGAGAATTGATGGAGAGAGACATCTGAGTCACTGTTCTATGAGTCATTGTAAGGTGGCTGCACTACGTAGTGGATCATATGCTATTATTCATGTTTTTATTTACTTTCAGTAAGTATCCTGTTCAGAGTTGGGAGGTGTTTCCTGGAAACATGGGCGTGAGGCGTGGATACACCCTTAATGGGATGTCTATTGCAGACAATGACACAAACATACATTTACACCTAGGGGCAATTCAGTGTTGCCAATCCATTATATGAGGTGGAAGGAAATTGGAGAACATTGAGAAACCCACACGGATATGAAAAGAACATGCATACTCCACACAAACAGTTAGAAGAGCTCAGAATTGAGCTACATTTTCCACGCCATCTGGATACTATCCAGAGGTGAATTGGGGAATTGGAGCACCATTCGTATAATTAGATAGAAATGTAAATAGTGGATGTAATTGATAATTTCGGATGTGAAGACCAGGATGTGAAGACTTGAATTTTAAGACCCGAATTTTAAGACCTGAATTTTTGCAGTCTGAATTTGTGTGGTTGAAAAATAATGTGTTGAAATACTACCTAACGAATAATGAAGATGGGATTTTAAAAACTGAATATTTTGGAACCGAATATGTGTGCATTGAATTTTGAATGCTGGAATTTTGTTTTCAATCAAAATGTTCAAACCCAATGAATTGCAGAGGAAACTAATTCAAGCATTGATATTGCTGTGTTTTTTGGTTTTTGTTTTTTTCAATTTGTGTCAAATTGCTGGGCAGAAAAATTCAAGTATTGTTATTGCAATATGTTTTTATTCAATTTATGTAATTCAACATGCCATTTTACCTTGAGGACATTTGGCACTATTATACTTCCATACCCCAGCCTGTGCGTGAGTCATCTGTCATTACAATCTTGTTATAAGGAGACACCCCTAGAGTGTGACCAGAGGCTAGAAACCAGGGACACCTCCAAATTCTCAGAGCACGTGACATCGCAATGTGACATTGATTACTCTCAGGGTTTTTGTCTTTTGATGAAATCCCTGACTTTTCAGCCACCACCGAAACGGTCACATATAGGCAATAGGCCCAATGGTATGCTGTTGGCTGCTGCTGCCATAAGCCTTAACAGTCTCTCATAGAGACTGGAGGGGATACCCAAACCCAGCTTTATCTTGCTTAATGTTGATAGGATGGACCCTATGCATGTTGGGGATAGATATGCCCTCATCACAGTAGAATCCCATATAACCTCTAGAAAAGTCATCCTCTACTCTGGAGAAAGCATACTTTTCTTGGGGTTCAACCTGAGCTCCTCATATGGGTGAGCAAACAACTCGCAGTTGAATCGACAGTTCACTGGATTGCACTAGAATTAACCAGTCATCCAAGTTGTTTAGTACACAGATGCCTTGGAGTCGCAAGGGACCCAGAGCAGCATCTATGCACTTCATGAAGGTGCAAGGAGATAAAGCTAGGCCGAATGGAAGAACCCAATATTGGTATGTGTTGCCTCCAAGCGTGAACCTCAGGAACTTCCTGTGACTGTGCAAAATTTCTATGTGGAAATATCTGTCTATCTAATAAGATCTATTGTCATAAAACCAGTCCTTGAACTGAATGATAAGTTTGAGCATCAACATCTTGAACCTGTATGTCTGAACAGTATGGTTCAGATGACACAGATCTAAAATTGGCTGCATACTCCCATCTTTTTTGCAGACCAGGAAATAATGGCTGTAAAAACCTCCATCCCTCAGGGAAAGGGGTACATGTTCTCTGGCCCTTTTGTCCAGGAGAGATCTTACTTCCCCTAACGTTGGGGGGGGTCAAGCTCTGAACTAGACCTGGTAACCATTTTCTATGGTAGACAGAACCCATGGAGACACATTTGGAAGTAGTTTCTACACTGCAATATGGTCTTTTAGTGACTTTCACTTTTCCATGTTCTGTTGGAGGGAAAGCATCAGATTTTCATTGCCCTGTGACAGATTGCTGACCAGTGAAAACTGAAAACTTGGGATGGCATTGGCTAAGGGGGGCCCTACAATTATACTTGGGGTTAAAATGGCAGGTCTATAAATAGGTGTGATTTCACTCAGACTTCAGATACCGGTTGCACGTGAGGGCGCTTCCCACATTGTGAGGCTCACGCAATGTTGAGTTCCCTTTGAAGGGAACCTGTTAAGCAAGTCATTAAAGTAGAGCTTGTGTAGAACAATAATAGACTTTTGTGACACCTATTCATAACACCCAGGCAATAATGTCACACTTTCCATTGAGTATAATATTACATCTAAAACCCAGCAGAATTCAAGCAGTGTGAAAGTTGCTGCAGCATCACTTTGCTTTAGTTGAGTATGGAGCCAGGTTAAAAGTGCTGAAGTGCTGTTTTCTCGCATGTCTATCACTTCTGAGAGCTTATTTCAACTTTGGGGAAGAGGAGGAAAATGTCAGAGATCAGTGCAAGGTTAAACCCTCACTGATGGATGATTTAACATTTGCACATACATGCACCATTTTCGGACACACACACACACACGCACACACACACACACACACATATTGAAAGGTAGTGATGGGGTCCATCAGTATGCATGCTTAAATGAAGAGATCCATTTCTCTTTTTTACAAAGACACACACACACACACACACACACACACACAGCTGTATCTCAGATGATCCACACTGAACTTCATCCATATTCATTAAAGCAAAATATCATCTGCAGACACATGAATGAATAGTGAATGACTCTAAAGAACAGTATGCAGCCTCCCCCTCCACCTTAAAAACTGTTCTGCGGATATCTGAACACACATATGCACACACACACACACACAGAGGAACAAACAGAGGTGTCCCACAAGGCCCAACATTCCTTTTTTCTCTCTCTTTCTTTGTTTCTCTCATGCATTTTTCTCCTGACTGTAAATGTTAAGCAAGCCGCAGGGAACAAGTGGGCGAAAAACAACAACAACTGAAGCGTTTCATGGAGGAAATGCTCTAAATCACTGGAATGTTCAGAAGAGATCAGCTCAATATGTTCCTCTATCCTGCCGCTAATCTGTCTAGGATTTCTTTTATATCAGCTTCATATTATGCTATAGTGATTTCTTAAAAGTTATTATGGACTTTGTTTTGCTTGAGTGATCCGAGTTTAATTTACTACCTGAGGTATCTGAAACTACAAGTAGGTCCCCCCCCCCCTTATTTTCTCCCTATGATTCTACAGCTACCAAACATTGAGAGTGAAAGTTAACATGCGCTTCCTCCAACACATTAAACCCAAGCTGCTGCCCCTGCTGCATCACAGGGCAGCGTAACATGTACAGCAAAGCACTATCCAGTGTCTTTATTTATTCATCATAATTCGTCATAATTGATTAAACTTCCTATGTATCAGGAGAGATCCAGACAGCACAGCCAAATTTGCTCTTTTGGCTACACCATGGATGGCTGTGGCATCATCAAGATCAGAACTTGTGAACTCCTGAACACTTTTCATCATCGTTGTGGTATTGTTTTTGACCCAATCCTCTACATACCATGACACAGTCACCTCTGTGATTCACATAATCCTGCAGAAAGACCAGCTAACAAATGTCATTCCACTTTCCTCATATCCTGCCTTTGGTTGTTGCCCCATGCTTTACGGTCTTCATCTCTTCTGCTTTACCTTAAAACAAAGAAATAATTTCCAAGCCATCTTCTGACTTCCCTCAGTCAAATCACTGTTTTTGGTGCCAGATGACTGTACCAGTTGTGGCACAAGCTTTTCATTGGATTTCTTTCTATCCCTTAAGGAAATGACCTTTAAATACTCTTGGTCAAACGCAGACAGATTTTTAGGTTTTCCACTGCATTTCCTTCCCTCAACTTGCACAGACATTCTCTGAATTGCTTCATGACATTTAAAAAAAAAAAATCGTATCCTTAAAGTGCAGTTTGGCCTTGTCTTTCAATACTGTAATATGACTATAATTTTTTTGTTTATTTTTATTTCATAGAATCATTAATCCCAGCAAAAACAAAGGACAATTAGACTGAGATTTATGTTCTCTACAGTGTCTGAGTATATAAAATCCACTGAACTCACACACTGTTTAGATTTTGCTGGACATGTTTCAACTAACTGCTAACTGAAATGGTAGTGAAATTAACCAAAATTAACCAACCATTCAGGGTTTCCATAATCCCTGGAAGTGCCACACCTACTAAGGTGTCCCCAATTTTCAGTGATCAAAAATAATGGCTGTTTGGAGTACACTTATTCATAGTTGAGCTAACTACACAACTTAAGCTAACTATGTTGTATAACAGCATGAAAATTAAACACAAAGTGTTGAAGTTTCATACTTTAACTGACATTATAAATAAACTTCTTGATTGCTGTTTCAATGCAAAGAATCTGGAGTGTAAGGTAAGTAGGTTTTTTTCAGTTCCTTTGATGATCAGTGTGATCATTGTTATTATCCATTTTTTTTCTCTAACATTTCACTTTGAAATGAGAATACCGATATCTGCTGTATTGCAGCATCACTGTAAGGTTGACTGTATACACTTCATGGCTTCAGAATGCAATGTACCATAGGTCAACAAACGTTTCTGGTCATGGATTTGCTGTCGCTGTACAAAAATGGAGATAATTAGGAATGGCTAATCAGTGCTACTGTTAACATCGACACTGTGGATCAGGTTTTTGGCTAGATGTTTGATGTTTTTGACCTGCTGTGTCACAATTGGAGGAGGATACAGATGAATGTGCAGATTAGATTTTATTTAAATACAACCAAAAGACAAAACTGTAGCTATGTTTAACCCTAACCCTAAGGCAAAGACTAACCGCGAAAGAAAAAACCATAAACACAGCATTGGCGACAAAAGCAAAGACAAATGTAAGACAACCAGTGTAGTGCAAACTGTGGATATAAATTCCTGTAAGTGCTCGATAACATGAATGGAGTTTAGGTTCAGGTGATCATGTGACATGATGGTGTGGTGCAGTGGCTACTGGGAAGTGTAGCAGGAACTCTGATGTTACATGACAGAACCCCCCCCCAAAAGGTGCTATTCCCAGAGCAGCAGAAACCGCTCCCTCCACCGGTGTTTCTGGCCTTCTGGGCCAAATGTCTTCCACACTGCAGAAAGACAACATGATATCCCTTGCCTGGCTTGAATGAGTAGTGATGGCTAGTGCACAGCCAGCGGGAGGAACAAAGCTCAAGGAGGGGCCTGTGGGGGAAGCAACATTCTCCATGACACTAAAGGGGGCAGCAAAGTCCTCCACAAGGCTAGAGGGAGGAGCAAAGTTCTCCGTGAGGCCCTGAGAGAGGAGCAAAATTCTCGGCAAGGACAGAGACGGAAGCGAGGTTCTCCGCAAGGCCAGGAGGAGAAGCGATGCTCTCCGTGAAGCAGAAAGGGGGAGCGACATACGGCATGAAGCAAAGAAAAGTAGTGACATATGGCATGAAGCAAAGAAAAGGAGCAACATACAGCGCAAAGCAAAGAAAAAGAGCGACGTCCTCAGCAGAGCAGAAAGGAGGAGCGATGTACTCAGCGGAGCAGGAAGGCAGAGAGACATCCTCAGGGGTGCAGGAAGGCAGAGCGACATCCTCAGCTAAGCAGGAATGCAGAGTGATGTCCTCAGCCAAGCAGAAAGGCGAGTGATGTCAGAAATGGAGCCATCACATCCGAGGCGGAACAGGGAAGAAAAGCTTTATTTGACATTTTAATACTTAACTGTTTATGATTCTTTTATAGATATAAGTGTAAATAAGACTAGTAGTGGTGATTCATGTTATCACGTTGGACTAGCCACAGACTGAACAGGTGCAACTTTCTTATAGCCTAGGCCATCTTCATGTAGAGCAACAATTCTTTTTTTCAGATCCTCAGAGAGTTCTTTGCCATGAGGTGCCATGTTGAACTTCCAGTGACCAGTATGAGGGAGTGTGAGAGCGATGACACCAAACTTAACACACCTGCTCCCCATTCACACCTGAGACCTTGTAACACTAACAAGTCACATGACACCGAGGAGGGAAAATGGCTACTTGGGCCCAATTTGGACATTTTCACTTAGGGGTGTACTCACTTTTGTTGCCAGCGGTTTAGACATTAATGGCTGTGTGTTGAATTATTTTGAGAGGACACTGTTACACAAGCTGTACACTCACTACTTTACATTGTAGCATGGTATCATTTCTTCAGTGTTGTCACATGAAAATATATAATCAAATATTTACAAAAATGTGAGGGGTGTACTCACGTTTATGAGATACTGTACTTCTCTATCCAATCATGTTTTTTTTTAATCAATTCACTAATTAAATAAAATGAAAAATCTATGCAAATCTGTGAAAGCTCACCCTGAGCACTTTCTGAGCTTATATCTCTAACCCTGTAGCTCTGATGATTTGCCTTCAGCTAAATATTTACATAAATGCATGTGATTGGATAAGACGAAATAGGGAATCTGAAACAGAAGGTGCACAGGTTCATGTTTAAAGTCGGTCATCACTGGCAATATGTTTATTGCCTTTGATGCAGTGTTTTTTTGTAGTACTTTCTAGGTCTGTATATGGACTACATATTAGATTGTTCTGGGCAACATTCTGAGTTAAACGTAGTGAATAATTATTATTAAAATTGTTATCGAAAACATTAACTTGCAGTTATTCATGCCCATGCGGTTCACACGAGATACTGAAAGCAAAAGGTTCACATACTTTGGCCACTCACAGATATGTAATATTAGATCATTTTCCTCAACAAATAAATGACCAAGTATGATATTTTTGCCTGATTTGTTTAATTGGGTTTTTGTTGTCTACTTTTAGGACTTAAAAAACATCTGATGATGTTTTAGGTAATATTCATGCAGAAATATAGAAAATTCTTTCAAAAAACAAGCACTACTGTATTTCAACCTTAAATGTAACTTAAATATATTTGAATTTGGGAATGCCATTTGAGCAGAGTACTAATAAATAATTAAGGCATTGTGAAAGAAATATCGGTGTAAACAACCATAGTGTCTCTTTTATGCTGCACTGTATTGTAATTGTTCTTATTTTAAACAAAGTGGTCTATACACTATTTCCCAAATTGCCAAATTTAATTTTTCAAATCTCCAAATGTTAGTGTCTTAGTAACTGTATTTAAAAGTAAAATGCAAAAAAATATGTTTTAGTTTGACACCTATCTATCAAAACTTTCACGAGAAAATTCATTTTGTGCATAAATGTAAAAATGTAAAGCTCACACAGCTTAACAGAGGTTTCTTCTTGATATTTAAAATTAAAGTTGCAATTGTAATTTAGCATTAATTTGAGAATTCATACTGTAATAAAAGCATTATGCCCATTAGTGTTGTGTTCCAATACTACAAATGCACATAATGTTCATTTTCAGTTATGAAAAGTATAATGTATAATTACACAGTGAGAGCATTCTGTTGGAGAGCTGATGGCATTTTCCTCCATTATTAAGCAAACAGGCCTTTATTTATTTATTTATTTTATTTTTTTTACAGTGCAGCAATAATATAAGGTCTTGAATTAGGCATGAGAGACAAACAAACAAGATCATTTTGTGCATTATCAGACATGACAGGAAATATGGATCATATTCCATTAAAAATTCATCTTTAAGAGTGTTTCAAAGGGAAGTTTCCATTAGCAAACAATGTTTACATCTCACCCAAAGCAACTTCTCCACACAGCAGGCTAAAGGCATGACCTAGAGTTTGTAGACAAGAAAAAATATTAGGTTTTAGATAATAATCTGCAGTGAGCAAGAAATCCCCAGCACTCTGATATAAGTGAAACTTTAATATCATAAAAGAATGACTGAACATGTATGCAGTACACATTATGTTTTGATAAGGATGTTGGTTATTGGTTGAATGCTCAAATCTGATTGGTTAGTAGGTGTGCATTATTTTCATATAACACATGTATTTCTGGCTGTAACATGAATGAAAGATTAATATTAATGCCCCTGTTCTCATAAGTTATTATTTACATAGTAACAGCTCATCCACAGGGACTTGTACAGAGAATGCTTCACGAAATCCAAGACTTTTTTAAAATGTGTTGTTTAACAAAATAAATGTATAATTGTTAATGTGGTGACCTTTTTTGTTAGGAGACAATGGAAGGAGTCTCGATTATATGCGTTTGTAACTAAGGAACTAACTTGTCTCCTGGACATGCCACAACATCAAATCCAACTTTAAACTCTTAAAAAATGCACATCATTTCGTACATTAATATGAATAACACACTCCAGACCATGCTGTTATAAAGAAATAATGCATTTCAGGGGGTAGCAGCACTCCACTGGTGCATCTGGCCTGACATGGACGAGATTGGATGATGATCATGTTCAAAGTGATTACTCGTTTTCAATCATAAACTTATAATCTTTCATAAAGTGTCCTTACCATAAAGTATAACACACATACTGCACCTCAGACCTCCTTACCCAACATCAGTGCCTGACCTCACTAATGCTCTTGTAGTTGAATGAACACAAATCCCCACAGCCATGCTCCAAAATCTAGTGGAAAGCCTTCTCAGAAGAGTGGAGTTTATTATAGCAACAAAGGGGGACTAATTCTGAAATAAGATGTTCAACAAGCACATATGAGTGTGAGGCTCAGGTGTCCACATACTTCTGACCATATAGTGTATAATTAATTTTAATAATCTTCCAAATAAAATATATTATTAACATACATGTAATGAATGCAGCATAGGCAGGGCTTCTGAATGAGGGTCAGCATTTTCAAGGTCATATTTAGATGTATATTTCATTAATTTTATATTAAATCAAAATCAAATGAAATCCACATACTAAATCACGCTAAATCAGCATTGTTCTTCTTTAAGAGACATCTGCATGTTCCATGTTTGAATTAAATATATGGAATCATACCTAAATGAAGCAAGTGGTGCTTGAGGTTGAGATTATGAGGATATAACAGAATACAATCTTGCAACATTTTAATAAGTAATGGAAGTATAGCACATTACAGATCCTATTCTCCATTTTAATATTATGGCAATATAATCTAGATGATACTGTTACGTAAAGGAGGCACAGACAGAAGCCAGTGCAGGTTATGAAGTTTAATCCAAAAACAAGAAGTCCAAAATGTAAATCCAAATTCCACAGCGTTAAACAGGCAAGGGTCATACGATCAGGCAAACAGGCACAAACTAGGCTAGGCACAGAATTGAGGTCAGAGTAAACAAAGTCCAAAACCAGAACAACACCACTTAGAAAGGTTTGATTACAACAGAGACAAAAGCAAATGAGCGTATACTTTCCAAAGACATTGTGTTCAAACAGTCTCTTTTATGTGTGGTGTGATTACGAGTATAAATGGGAACAGGTGTCTCTGATTAGAACTCTGGCGAAGGTGAACGTGTGTGTGTGTGTGTGTGTGTGTGTGTGTGTAGTGTAGTCCTCTTCGGCAATGTTTGTAGATGGTGGTGCATTCTGGGAAATGGAGTTGCTGGTTTGCTGTGATATGACAGAGCCAAAAGGAGAGTGCTTTCTCGGTCTGCAGCGGGGTCGTGGTCCTGGACAATCTGGATTTAGGGCATGACAATCTCTAAATAGATTAGGATCTAGTATGTCTTGAGAAGGCACCCAGCACTGTTCCTCCAGCCCATATCCCTCCCATTCAATGAGGTATTCTAGCTTACCCCTTCTGCACCTGGAGTTAAGGATGTTCTTCACCAGGTATGCCGGCTGGCAGTTAATGACTAACGGAGCACGAGGGGCATCGAGTGGCACTTCAGTAGCTAGTGGGCCAGGGATGACTGGTTTAAGACGAGAGACATGGAATGACGAAGCTATGCGGCTGTGTCTAGGCAAGTCTAGCTTGTACCTGACTTCATTGATCAGTTTGATTTTGAATGGTCTGATGCATATTGGGATAAGCTTCCTGCAAGGATATGGTTGTTTGAGATTTTTGGTGGAGAGCCAGACTCTGTCACCTGGCTGGTATTGGGGTTGTTCACTGCGATGATGATCAGCATTTTGCTTGTAGTGAGGCGCATGGGTGAGGCACATGGCTGAGTGATGTAGGGAGTTCTGGGTGTACTTGGCCCAGGGAAGGAATCTGGACCAGTGCTCAAGGTTTGATGCACAGAATGTACAGAGAAACTGTCCTATCTCCTGGTTGGCTCATTCCACTTGACCATTCGCTTGTGGGTGGTAACCTGAGGCGAGATTGACAGTGATCCCAGTGATCTTCTCCATGAAACTGACTAGACCCAAGATGTGAATCCTCTGGGATCCCAAAGTACCTGAATACATGCTGGAACAGCAATTCAGCCGTCATAAAGGCAGATGGGATGGGTGGTAGTAGAATTAGGCACAGCAACTTGGAAAACTGGTCCACAGCCACTAAGATAGTTGTGTTGCCTTAGGATTCTGGTAGGTCAGTGATGAAGTCAATGGAAAGGTGGGACTATGGGCGTTCAGGTATGGGTAGGGGATTGAGCTTGCTGGAAGGCAGTGTTCGTGGAACCTTTGATTGGGCACACATAGAGTAGAAAGACACTACGCAGTGCACAACCCTTAGCAGGTTGGGCTACCAGTACTTCTCCTGCAACAAATGGTAGGTACGTTGTGTACCTGGGTGACCTGTGTCGACCGCTGTGTGGGCCCAGGAAATTAGCTCTAGCCGGTGCTGCTCTGGAACACACTGTTTCCTTGGGGGACATGCTGCTGGGATTTGTGATCTTGGTATGCATGCAAGGGCTTGATCCAACTCCCATTCTAGGGAGTTGACTACACAGGAAGGTGGGAGAATGAATTAATTGTGGTTTTCTTGAAACTCTGTGCTGTGTAGATGGGAGAGTGCATCGGCTTTTGTATTTTTGGAACCTGGCCTATAAGACAAGGTGAACTGGAAGTGGGAGAAGAATAATGACCAGCAGGCTTGATGAGGGGTCAGATGCTTGTCTGTACATAGGTACTCAAGGTTCTTGTGGTCTGTGAAAATGATGAAGAGGCGTGTTGCTCCCTCCAGCCAGTGTCACTATTCCTCCATGGCTAGTTTGACTGGCAAGAGTTTTCAGTTTCCCACATCATAGTTTCGTTCTGCTGGAGACAGTTTCTTGGAAAAGAAGGCCACGGGAGGAAGTTTGGGTTTATCTCCGAACCTCTGAGAGTGGATAGCTCCCACTCCTGTCTCTGATGCATCAACCTCCACAACAAAGGGCTTGGAAGGGTCCGGGTGTTTTAGGATGGGAACTGTGGTGAAGGCTTTCTTGAGTTGATCCAATGCTGTTTGGGCGGCTAGATTCCAGGGCAACTGTTTGGGCTTGCCTCTCAGCAGGGACATTAAAGGGTGTGCGATGGAGCTGAAACCTCTGATAAAACATTGGTAAAGTTGGCAAAGCCCAAAAATCATTGTAAATCCCTGACTGTTTGTGGCGTGGGCCACTCCATCACCGCCTGTACCTTCCCTTGGTCCATGGTGACCCTCTCAGGGCTGATGATGTAGCCCAAGAACGAGGTGGTGTGCTGATGGAATTCGCATTTTGGTGCTTTAATGTAGAGCTGGTGTTGAAGGAGTCTTTGTAATACTTGATGGACATGGCAGACATGTTCTCCAGGGGAATTTTAATATATCAGAATGTCATTGATGTATGTGATTACACTGCGGCCCAGCAAGTCCCTTAGGACATCATTAATGAAACACTGGAACACTGAGGGGGCACTAGGGAGCCCATACCAAGTATTCATAGTGGCCTGAGGTGGTACTGAAGGCCGTCATCTACTCATCTCCCTCTCGGATATGGACCAGGTTGTATGCACTGTGAAGGCCCAGTTTTATGAAGGTAGTAGCAGATCTGAGTTGTTCTAGTGCTGCTGGAACCAGAAGCAGAGGATAGCAATACTTGACAGAGTATCGGTTGAGGCCCTGGTAATATATGCATGGCCTGAGACCACCTTCCTTTTTCTCCACAAAGAAGAAACCAACTGAAGCAGGGGATGTAGAGGATCTGATGTACCCTTGCTGGAGTGCCTCTTGAATACATTTCTCCTAGCTCGTTGTTCCATCTGTGATGGTGGATACACCGGCCCTCAAGGTGGTTTGGCTCTGGGAAGCAGCTCAATAGCACAGTGATATGGTCAGTGTGATGGTAGTCTACTGGCTTTCTCCTTGCTGAAAACCTCCAAGAGGTCCTGATATTTTGGTGGAACTTGAACTGAAGCAGGTTGGTTAGAGCTTTCGATATATGTAGCCACCAGCAGAACTACTGGTGTTTGTAGACAGTGTGCAAGGCAGTGAGTAGACCATTGTGTGATTTGTTTGTCCATCCATGAGATGAGTGGGTTGTTGCTCCATCCAGGGGAGACTTAGGATGATGGGATGTCTGGCAGAGACTGTTACATAGAGGATGATGGTCTCTCTGTGGAGTGCATTGGCTTGGAGGGTGAGAGGTTCAGTGCAATGTGAGATGATCCCTGTCCTGATTGGGGCTCCATCAGTGGCTTGGATCTTCCGTAGCTGCAGCAATGGATGAACGGGGAAGTTGAACTGGTTCACTGAATCTTGATCAATGAAATTCCCCACTGCTACGGAATCAATCAACGCATCTAGGACAAAAGACACCCATGAGTATTCAACCCTGACTGGTAGAACGAATGCTGGCTGAGAGAATAACTGGGATGGACTCACCCTTTGAGAGTGGTTTTTGGAGTCCCAAATTCAAATTCCACAATGTTAAACAGGCAAGGGTCATACGATCTGGCAAACAGGCATAAATTAGGCTAGGCACAGAATTGAGGTCAACAGAGTAAACAAAGACCAAACCTAGAATAACAACACTTAGAAAGGCTTGGTTATGGGAGTCACGTGACGCCATGCGAAGGGCAGACGTGTGAAAGACAGCTCTGTGCACTTTGCTAATTTTTCTAATTATTTTCATGATATAATCTGGTGAAATTCGGTATACCCAGTTACACTTTTGCTGTTTGAGGTAAACATGGCAAAGAAGTTAAAATCCTCGAGTTCTGGAGACATTAAAAGACACTTACGTGTTCAAGATGGAAGCTCGGACGAGCCTGTGGACCGCGGACTCGTTTTGGGTGGTGCGGCGGGAGAAGAAATCCAGCGCCAACTGTCCAACATGTTGGGGATGTTGACGAAGGTTGTTGCTGACTTGGAAGATCTCGCTGTAATACAACGTTCGATTACCGCAATAGAAGTAAAATTCTCTGAGTTAGTTACAAGAGTGGCGGATGCTGAGAAAAGAATCGAGTATCTTGAGTCTTCGGAAAGGGCATTATCCGCTAATCCGCCCGTGACCAAGAGAGACTTGGAAAAAATATTTGATAGATTGGAAGATTTGGAAAATTGAAGCCGAAGGAATAATTTGCGGATTATTGGAGTTCCTGAGCATGAAGAAGGCAGAGATATGGTGAAATTTCTGGACGAGCTTTTCCCGAGTCTGCTCGACATAACAGGCCACAAATTAGAACTCGAGCAGGCCCACAGAGTCCCGGCTCGGAGATCTGGCAAGGGAGACAGGCCACGACCAATCCTGGCCAGGTTTCTGAGATCATCCGATAAAGATCTTGTGTTGCGCCAGGCGAGGAGCAAAGGAAAGCTCTCTTGGAAGAATCACAATATTTTCTTGTTCCCGGACTTTGCAAGCTCGACAAGAGAGAAACGCGATCGGTTCAAGGAATGCAAGAAAGTCTTGCACCAACGTAAGATCACTTTTGCACTGATGTTTCCGGCCAGACTGAAAATAAACACCAAAGACGGCAGCAAAGTATTTACGTGTCCCAATCAGGCAATGTCTTTTATTGAATCAATGGGTGAATAATCCATTGGCTGTTTCTCTTGTGAGTGGTTTGACTCGCTGTGCGTACTCTGGATTTCGGAGGAAAACGGGCGCCGTTTTTTATTTCTTTTTGCATTGGCGCCGCCGAACGGCTAGAGGTTGTTTTGTTTTGTGAAATATCACTTCCTTAAAGAAACTTTGGCATGGACGGAAGATCACTTTTACAATGAAGTTCCAGCCCAGATTAACAATAGATACTACAGACGACCGCAAAATTATGCGGCCTCCGAGTGAATTGGCTCTTGACCATCAGAGGAACCAGGATGCAGTTTTGTTTCCTTTTGTGCTCGCTCCGCCTAGCGGCGGAGCTTCTTTTGTTGAATAATACTACTTCAGGACAGTGGCAGATGTCTCTGCTCGCTCCTTGCGCTTGTGCCTCCTGTTGGCTGAAGTCCGATTTGTGGAGTACTTCCACGGGACTTTGGAATAATGACGTCATTCTTTCATAACAGCCGGCTCGCTGATTATTCGTTTGTCTGTCCGAGGAAACTGAACGGCTCTATATCGGCTGGAATTTGTTTTGTTTTGTGAAGGAACACCTTTGAGGCAGTTCTGTGAATTAGTCTATTCATTATTTGTGTTTACTCTGCTTATTGGTTGGGGTGTATTTTATTTTAGAAAATATGGTATGTAATTTTGCCTCACAAATTTGTGAGGCAGAATCGTGCAATCCGATGGCAGAGTTGTCGCGGGGGCTCTCGTAGGCGTACATGGACTCTGAGTTTAGGGGGATTGGCGCCGGTTGGCGCTGTCATGCGTGGGGTTGATGCGCATGTTTTTCTTTTTTCTGATTGTTTTGTTCGGGGGGAAGCTTGGGGTTTTATTGTTGCATCAATGTTGACTTGTGGTCTTCGTAATTTTGTTTTTGGTGCACAATTAATTTTTTCTGTTATATCAAAATATCAGATGTTAATATGAGTGTACTATCTCTCTCCATGTGGAATGTGAATGGGTTAGGACACCCCATAAAAAGAAGGAAGGTCATTACTTTTCTTAAGCGTAAGAAATATGATATTGTGTTTCTTCAAGAAACGCATCTTTCCCTGCAGGAAGCTGAAAAATTTGGGAAGATATGGGGTGGTCATGTTTTCTTTAGTGCTGGCTCAAGTAAGTGCAGAGGAGTCATTATATTGGTAAATAAGCATCTACAATTCAAATGTCTCAAACAGTTTAAAGATAAATTAGGGAGAGTAATTATTGTTTTAGCAGAAATTCAGGGGCAAAGTCTTATTTTGGCTAATATTTATGCACCCAATGCTGATGATCAGGGCTTTTTTATAGATCTTGAAGGGATGTTGCAATCTGCAGGCACCGCACATGATATAATATTGGGAGGAGACTGTAATCTTTTGATGGACTCAGTCCTTGATCATAGTGTTGCAAAAGTGTGTAAGCCCCCTAGAGCAACAGTGACGCTTCACAGGATGTGTAAAAATCTTGGTCTTGCAGATATTTGGAGACTTTTGAACCCATCTGGTAGGGACTATACATTTTTTTCTTCAGTCCATAAGATTTATTCTAGAATAGATTTTTTTTTGATATCCAAATCACTCATTTCATCTGTTGCTGATTGTTCAATCGGAAACATTCTAGTCTCAGATCACGCCCTGCTGAGTTTAGAGATGTGGCCACAAACGGAGAAGAAGAAATCATTTAGTTGGCGCTTTAATGTATCTCTTTTACAAAATCCTGATTTCCGACAAATGTTAAAGACTGAACTTGATGTTTATATGGAGACCAACTGGTCCTCAGTATCCTCTGTGGGCGTGGCGTGGGAGGCACTTAAGGCGGTTCTTAGGGGTCGGATCATACAGTATGCCTCATTCATTAAAAAATCCAAAGCATGAGAACTCGTGGAGTTGGAAGGACATATTAAAAGTGCAGAGGCAGAGCTGAAGCGCCAAATGTCGTCTGATGGTCTCAGAGAGTTGACCAGATTGAAATATAGATATAATACTATTTTGTCGAGGAAAGTGGAGTTTTGGTTATTCAGGGCAAGACAGTCATACTTTGAGTCAGGGGACAAAGCAGGAAATCTTTTGGCTAGATATATAAAGAGAGAGGGAGGCCCTTTCTACCATTCCCGCAGTGAAGTCTGTTAGTGGTGAAATTTTTACCTCGGCCATTGATATTAATAATGCTTTTAAAGAATTTTACTTTGATCTCTATAGTTCAATGTCTTCGTCTACTGATGAAGATATTAGAAACTTTGTGGAACCATTGGAACTCCCGAAATTGACGACGGAGCAAAAAAATGCTCTTGATTCTGAGTTAATCCTGGAGGAACTTGGCGAGGTAATTAAGGCCCTGCCTACAGGCAAGTCTCCAGGGCCAGATGGCTTTGCCGCTGAGTTTTTCAAATCTTATGCTACAGAACTGGCTCCACTTCTGTTAGAAGTTTATACAGAAGCATTAAAGAATGGAAAGCTTCCTCCAACCATGACACAAGCCCGGATCAGTCTGATTCTTAAAAAAGACAAAGATCCAAGTGAGTGTAAAAGTTATCGTCCAATTTCCCTGATCCAGTTAGATGTAAAGATCTTGTCGAAGATTCTGGCTAACCGATTAAGTAAAGTTATGACATCTCTTATACATATAGATCAGGTGGGGTTTATTTGGGGCCGTAGCTCTTCTGATAACATTAGACGTCTCATTGATATGATGTGGTCAGTAGCAAATGATCAGTCTCTGGTTGCTGCCATCTCACTTGACGCCGAAAAGGTGTTTGATATGGTAGAATGGGATTATCTTTTTAAGATTTTGGAAGTGTATGGGTTCGGGAATACTTTCATTGGTTGGATTAAGCTACTTTATAGACACCCGGTAGCGGCAGTACAAACAAATGGACTAATTTCAGATTATTTTACTCTAGATAGGGGCACCCGGCAGGGTTGCCCTCTTTCCCCATTATTGTTCTGTCTTGCCCTGGAACCATTAGCAGCTACGATAAGAAAGGAGAATGATTTTCCAGGGGTGGTGGCGGGAGGTGTGGCGCATAAGCTTTTGCTTTATGCAGATGATATTTTATTATTCGTCTCTGACCCTACTAGATCTATGCCTTGCCTCCACAGAATTATTCATTCTTTTTCCAAATTCTCAGGATACAAGTCAACTGGTCTAAATCCGAAGCTTTGGCTCTGACAGCGTACTGTCCTGTAACGGCCTTTCAGCCTGGTGCCTTCCAGTGGCCCAAACAGGGCATTAAGTATTTGGGTATTTTATTTCCAAAAAATTTGTCCGATTCAGTTAGTGTTAATGTTGACCCATTAATAAAAAGGTTTTCGAGTGATCTAGACAGGTGGTCTTCTTTACTTTTATCTATGATCGGGAAGGTTAATGTTATTAAAATGAGTTGTATTTCAAAATTCAATTACCTGCTACAATCTCTCCCTATAGATGTCCCTCTTTCTTATTTCAAGCAATTTGAGAGTATAGCAAAGTCTTTTATTTGGAATGGTAAGCGTCCCAGGTTAAATTTCAATAAGTTACATAGGCCGATTGACAAGGGTGGACTAGGCCTACCCAAGATTCTGTTTTATTATTATGCGTTTGGTCTCAGACATTTGGCTCATTGGTCACTTCCACCTAAGAGAGCCCCTCCCTGGTTCTGCATTGAACAAGAAGTTCTTGCCCCTATTTTGCCACTGCAAAGCCTTTCCATTAATCTAACCAGAGAAGTTAAATCACACCCCGTTATTTCACATCTGCACTCAGTGTGGACAAGAGTGTCCAGAGTGTTTGATTCTGATATTTATCTCAATGTTGCCTCGAGCCTATGGCTAAACCCCAAACTACGTATCAATAAGTCCCCTTTTTGTTGGTCAGAGTGGATCACGAGGGGGGTTAATACACTTGGTGATCTTTATGAGAGTGGTGTGATGATATCTTTTGAAAAATTGGTTCAACATTTTGGGATCCCCCGATCTCAGTTTTTTAGGTATCTTCAACTACGCCACTTGCTCTGTACTATTTTTGGGAGTAGCATGCACCCCCCTAAAGCAGCAGATACTCTGGGAGAGGTGATTTCTGCTTTTGGAAAAGGGCATGAAGCATCAGTGTATTACTCCTTACTGATTCAGAGTCTAGGGGACGGAGTCTCGACCACTCTCAAGAGATTATGGGAGAAAGATTTAAATTTGGAATTGGGGGAGGGAGAGTGGGCTAGGATTTTAAAAAATATAAAAACTGCATCTAGAGACGCAAGGGTGCGCCTTATACAATTTAAGATTTTACATCAGTTCTATTGGACCCCCTCTAAATTGTATAGGCTCGGTCTTAAAGACACACCCACCTGCTGGCGATGCCATTCAGAAGATGGAGACACCACCCATGTTTTTTGGGGGTGTCGTAAGATCCAAGAATTTTGGTGGAAGGTGCAGAGCTTTGTATGTGAGGTGTTGAACACTCAGATCTCGTTCTGCCCTAGACTCTGTATTTTGGGAGATGGGGAGGTCACATAGTTGGAGGATAGGTACAAAAAAGATTGGGTTTTGACCAGTGTGATGATTGGTAGACAGGTTATTTTAAGGGGATGGAAATCAGATGGAGCGCCCTCGTTTCCAGAGTGGTGTATGGAGATGGGGAGGGTGGCTGCCTTTGAGGAGGGGTCGAGCAGAAGGATTGGAGTTGGGAATTCCTTCAGGAAGAAATGGAGCAGTTATTTGGCATTTTTGGGGGAGTCTCGAGGAGGGGCAGTGGAGAGTATAATTTAGGGTTTAGTCTATGATTATACTTGATTATTGTATTTATTTATTTATTTATTAAATTGTGTGTATTTTTATTTATTTATTTTTATTTTATTTTTTTTGGATATGTGAGTTTATATTCTATTGACCACAGGGGTGTTCGTGGGGGGACCAGGGTGGGGTGGGAGGTTGGTAGGGGGAGGGGTTATAGTGAGGATTTATGTTAAAATAGTTTGATTCATTATATATGTTGTTTGTCTATTTGTGTTAACTTGTGAATCAATAAAAGTGTTAATTACAAAAAAAGAAAGGCTTGGTTATGACACAGACAAAAGCAACTTCACAAAGACCTTGTGTTCAAACAGTCTCTTTTATGTGTGGTGTGATTGCGAGTGTAAATGGGAACAGGTGTCTCTGATTAGAACTCTGGAGAAGGTGAACATGTGTGTGTGTGTGTGTGTGTGTGTGTGTGTGGGAAGTGTAGTCCTCTTCGGCCATGTATGTATTTGGTGATGCATTCTGGGAAATGGAGCCACTGGTTTGCTGTGACATGACAGATACATTATATATGGATGGCTGTCATGGTGGTGCAGTGGGTATATAGTATGTACCGCATGTTCCTTAGCATGTTATTTGATTTTAAAATAAAAATCACTGTAAGGCCCGAATCTGAAGCCTCAAATCCCTAAAGTTCATAGTGTGTGATCTTTGCTAGAAAGTCTTCAGGACTGTATAATGATCTGTTTGTAATAGGTTGTGTCACATCCTTTCACTCCTACAGTAAGCTCACCACGGTCATCATCATCATCATGCATTTTTGCACAGCACAATTTTCATCCATGCTCTGTATCAGCTTGCATTTTGTTTCTCTAATCTAATAAATATATACATCTCCCATTGCAGAATTGTGGATACATTTTTTGTATAGAAAGAAAAAAAAATAGCAATGATTTTTTCTCATCAAACTTTTTTCTTCTGATAGAATACACTGTAAATTTAAGATTTTCAGTATTTGCTGATCTTACTCCTGTAAGATTTTAAATATTTATTCTGAAAGTCATAGTACTCACAGAAAAATCAGCCAACGCTGTTATATATATATATATATATATATATATATATATATATATATATATATATATATATATATATATATATAACATATATACAGGTGCATCTCAAAAAAAAGTATTTTTTTTCCATAATTTAATTCAAAAAGTGGAACGTTCATATATTCTAGATTCATTACACATAATGTGAAATATTTCCAGCCTTTTTTTGTATTAATCTAAATAACTTTTATTAGTTAAGATTACAGCTTACAGCTCTTGGAAATCAAAAATCAGGTATCTCAAAATATTAGATTAAAGAATTTAAAATACAGAAATCTTGACCTGAGTAGAGCTCTAATCAGCTAATTGACTCAAAACACCTGCAAAGGTTTCCTGACCCTTTAATCTCTCACTATTGTTCAGTACACACAACCACAATCAATTTTCAGATGAAAGTAAATTTTGCATTTCCTTTGGAAATCAAGGTCCCAGACTCTGGGGAAAGAGTGGAGAGGCACAGAATCCAAGTTGCTTAAAGTCCAGTGTGAAGTTTCCACAGTCAGTGATGATTTGGGGTGCCGTGTCATCTGCTGGTGTTGGTCCACTCTCTTTTCTCAAGTTATGAGTCAATGCAGCCATCTACCAGGAGATTTTAGAGCACTTCATGCTTCCATCTGCTGACAAGCTTTATGGAGATGCTGATTTCATTTTCCAGCAGGACTTAAAAACTGCCCACAGTGCCAAAACTACTAATAACTGGTTTGCTGACCATGGAATTACTGTGCTTGATTGGCCAGCCAACTCGCCTGACAGTAATACTGATAAGTATTGGCAAGAGGAAAATGAGAGACACCAGACCCAACAATACAGACGAGCTGAAGGCTGCTATCAAAGCAACCTGGGCTTCCATAATGCCTCTACAGTGCCACAGGCTGATTGCCTCCATGCCATGCCGCATTTATGCAGTAATTTGTGCAAAAGGAGCCTCAACCAAGTAAATTAACATACTTTTCAGAAGGTTTTGTTCAGACACTTTTGTATTATAAATTCTTTATTCTAATATTTTGAGATACTGGATTTTTTATTAATCATGAAGATTAAAACAAAAAAAGGCTAGAAATATTTCAGTTTATGTGTAATGAAGTTCCACTTTTATAATTAAATTATGGGGAAAAAAATGAACTTTTCCATGATATTCAAAAATTTTTAGAGGCACCTGTATGTATGTATGTATGTATGTATGTATATATATATATATATATATATATATATATATATATAGTCAACAAATGTAATTTTGCCTCTACATCCATTAATTCAACTTTAAGTCTAATAGAAGATAGAGACCTTTTGTTTTGGAGCAAAAATATCAACACATTTAACTGAACACTTGCCAAGATGGTATTCCTTTTCTATAAACATAGCTATAAAAATTAATGTAATGCTTTGAAATTTCATGTAGTAAGGATGTTAGTTATGACATTTTATGAGTTATGAGCTTCAGATCAATTTGTTAACAACAAAACATATCTAATGATAATTTTTTAAAGCAAAACCTTAAAAACATTGATGGTAACAAATTTTACAAATTTGATATGAATAACAAATTTGACCAGCCATAGTTAAAAGACCAAAAACATGTATATATAGAATGTTTATGCAATGAGTATTTTTTCCTGTGTTTCCCTATCTGTCATCTTGCATGAGATATATCAAATGAAAAACTCACCATCCAAAGTAACTTAGTGAAACAGCACTTGTAAAGCTGGTTTAAAAATCATTGAATTTTACAGCAATTTGTGGCTCATAAAATCATGATGTAGAAGATACCAACTCATGAGTTATTGAGAATATGCACAAAAAAAAAGGATTTTTGAGTTTTTCAGCTTAGTAGCGGTCATGAAAGAAATATATTTAGCCAATCATTTGTGATTTAATCAAATTTTGTACAAATAAATAAATATATTTTTAAAAACTTTAATCCAAATAAGAAACCCCAGAAATAATCAGTGCCATGTACTGCATGTACTGAAATCTACCATATTAGCAAACAATGTGCCAACTATGCCACTCAATCTGACATTCTGCATGAGATATGTCCAAGCCAGGCATACAGTCCAAACTAACTGCCATGTTTGATCAAAATCAGCATTTCCTTCTCCTGACAAACCTGGCTCATCACACTGTATGATATAGCAGCAGACACTGTATCCTACAATTTGACAGATGATTGTTTAATCCTAGCTGTCTTTCAGCAGCAGTCTTCACATCCAGCAGAATGTACAGCATGTTATTCCACACTTTGGCTGGGTTTTAGCATTTTGGCAGACACTGTAGACACCTCATTACATTTCACTACAATTATAATTCCTTCATTCCAGCATACTGATACCTATTAGTTTATAATGCTGTTTCATTTGGCTGTTTCATATTTTACATATCCACTTACAGTACTAGTAAAACATTTGGGTGCATAGATGCTCCAATTCGATCCTTGGGTTACTATCTACGTAGAGTTTCAACCTTCTAAAAACATGCCAGTAGGTAGACTAGTGATTCTAATTTTCCCTGAGGTGTGAATGAATGTGTGCACTGGCATCCTATACAGGCTGCACATTTACCGTGACCCTGACCAGGATAAAATGCATAAAGATGAATGAATAATGACCTTAAGGTTCCAGGATATACAGCTGTTATATTAATATACTGTATGTGTAATAAACCACCATAAGCAAATATTTCTTGGATTTACTATTAGATCATATTGTATTAAATCCAAGATCCTACCACTTACCTTCCAATTTTTCAAAAATATTCTGTGATACAGTATTTGTGTTACGAAACGGGAATAGAGGCAGAAGCAAGCGCAGATCAAAGTCTTTATTTTCTAACAGAAGTCAATAAACAAGAAACACGGTCTAGACAGGAATAGATGATCTAGGTTTAAACATGGAACTGGATGCGAGGCATGGAACAGAAACCGGACACGAAAACAAGAACGCTTGGCATACTTAACGCATTCACCATTACATTCACTTGTTCAAGGAATACTGCGCAACGTGCACAGTACCACGAGGGCTTTAAATAACAAACATAATCACTCTTGACCATAGACAGCTGGGACCAATAATGACACACCCTCGAACATCAACCAATGCTTAAACAGGTAGAGAACAAAACCAAAACAAAGGCACGTGTCCATAGGAAACAGTTCCTTCTGTAATCTCGTGCATGCGTGCCCTCTGCAGCTGCCCGTGCACGTCAACCCCACAGCACCATCTGCCGGCGAGGTCGTGACAATTTGTGAGCACATATTACTACTATTACCAAGATCCTTCAAGTAATATGAAGTCTCCTATTAAAATGTCAGGCTCCTTAGGAGCATGGCATTTGCTGATTCACTTTACTTTCATCAAAATGACAAATAGAGAGTGTGGTCAGACAGACCACGTTGTTTTTCAGTAGTGTCTGGGCTACCTGGTCAAGCACATGCCTTTAAGCCAAAAAGCAGTGAGGGGATTGAAGAATTAACAACAAAACCGGGCATTGTTGTAGGGAAAGATGAGGCTTTGAACACATGTTCCACATACCACTCAACAAATGATTCATCTTAATGCTTCTACTCAATCTTCAGTGGGTGTATATGGCATTTCCAATTGTTTCTGTTTAGCAATGGTATGTGCTGTAACTCAGTAGTAATTATGGTTACTAAAAACACTCATTTAAAAAAGTTACAGTCTTCTCCATTATTCAATCAGAGCAAGATGCAGTGCACAAGCATCTAGTCTAAAAAGCATTATGGACTAAACATGGAAAAATGCATTAATGATGTCAAAAAATAGCAGCATTAAAAATATATTGCATTAGTGCCTTGATTCCTTGTCAAACCCAGAATAAAGCAATCAATCCAGAATAATGGCTATTCATACCCAGGTACATGTGGAAACATACTATGTACTTGTCAATATGTTGTGCATCACAATATGCAACACAGTGTTAGCAAATCTACAAACACAAATAATGCTCCTGCAAAGCTCAGTGGATTTCTTGGTGATGTACACTACCGTTCAAAAGTTTGGAATCATTTAGAGATTTGCACACTTTTGTTAAAAATGTATACTTTTATTTAACAGGTGGCATTAATATGTTATATATATACACACACACACACACACACATATATGCAGTTGTGTCCAAAAGTTTGCATATCAAAACCCCATTTTCAGCAGTGATTACTTTAGTGTCCTAATTCTAAACTTTTCTAGCTCATCTTTAATTAGATTCCTGAAAAATTTTTTCGTTGACCATTTCCGTTGATGATGTCGATAACTCTACTGTAGTAACCAGTTCAAACTAGAAAGTGGAATTTTATGTGGCGAACACAGATGTGCTGAGTGATGCACACAGTGAAATGGTCCAGCATGGTTATAATAAATATATAAGCACTCTTTAATTAGAACGCCACTCAACCAATCAGATTAGTGGACTGGAACTGTTGTATAATCATTTAAATGCTAAATGGTTATTAGAGACATCATTGTAATTGTGCCAGCACACCTAAAACCTGTTATATTGTTACATGAGTCTTTTTAAGGAATTTCTAAAGTTCAAAATTTGGTTTCAAAAATGGCCAAAACAAAACAGTTCCCTTTTGAAGGGAACTCAACATTGTGTGAGCTTCATGCTGTGGGACGCAGTGGGATATCTGCAGCTTGTTTGAAATCACGCCTATTTATAAGCCTGCTTTGGTCAGGTGATGTGGCAATTAAGCACATCATGGAATTATAAAAATGGAACCTGTGAACCACACTGTCAGCCTTATTATCTTTAGCGAGATGGCATGTCAATGGTTTTGTGTGAATGCTCACACAAAGACTCTTCATTTCCTCTATTTAAAAAAAAATCTCTTTACTTTTCTGTCCCTTTAAAAATGAAAAAAAGAAAAGTATGAGTGAGAGAGAATTCAACTCATTTTATTACAGTAACAGGCAGACACACTTTCTGTGTGAAGCGTCTGGGGGTGTAGTTTCAGCGCCTCGCAGATCTGGGCTGGCCGCTGCCAACCAGCAGTCAGCTGGTTCAGGTCCTGGGGATGTCGTATGGATCTGGAAGAGGAGCCGGAGACGAGCACAGCTCTATCTCTTGCTCTGTCTTCTGGGTCTGGCTCGCTGGCGTATTTTGGGGCTCACGTCGTGACTCCTCCTTCCGTATGGAAAGCCAAAACACCCTCTCTGACTCTGAGGAGACAGAGGGGGGAGCCAGTGCACCAAAAATGGAGAGCAGGTCTCAAACATATAAAGAGCTACTTGAAGTGATTACTAGGGCGGTAGAAAAACTTAATCTAGACTGTCCCAGGAAAGAGGAAGTGGCTTATAGTAGTCTCTCTCACACTGCAGAAAACACCCCTTTTCTCCAAAAGTGCATGATAAAATATCACACTTCTGGGGAAAATCATGCACTAGTCATGTTCTTGACGTCGGATTATCCGGGCATAGTGGGGAATGAACAGCACGGATATTTAGCTGTGCCAAAGGTGGAGGGGGTGCTTGCAAGCTACCTCTCTTCATCAACGGCACGAAATTTATGGGGGCCGGCTTTGCCATCCAAGCCATGTAAGGCCACCTCGGTGTTGGTTGGAAGAGGGTCTCGCTTGTGGCTCACTGCATACAATGGCAGGGTTGCAAGCCAACCAAGCAGACCTGCTAAGTGAGCTCGACAACAGGGAGGGAATTGGGCCCGAGGCAGTGGCGGGGCTTTGCCGCGCCACAGATTTGTCTCTCTGGGCGACCTAGCAAACAGCCCGTCATATTGGCTGATCAATGGGTAGCTTGGTTGCAGGGGAGAGGCACCTATGGCTCAACCTCTCAGGGATGGGGGTAAAGATAAGGTCTCCCTGCAGAATGCCCCTGTTGAACCTTCCAGCCTGTTTGACGGCAGGGTTAATGCCATCACTGACAGGTTTTGCAAGGTGAAACAGAAAATGACAGTGTTTAGCCAGTTCCATTCACATCGTGTCAAGTTTGCCTTCCATGAGTGGAGCCCGGGCCAGCACTAGTGGAAGGGTGGCAGAGAAAGCGGGTGTGGCGGCCCGCCTCCCCCCCCATGGAGAGCCAGGGGGACCGGGCAGCTACAGTCACAGCCTACTAGAAGGCCTGATCTGAGAATAATCATAAAGGCCAAGCGGACAAAGAAGAAGTGGTCCCAATGGGCAGCGGAGGGAGGTATCAGGGGAGATGAGGTTGTTAGGGCAGTTATCCCCCAGTATTACTGTAGGGCCTCCCCTAGCCAATGTTGTCCCAAGTTTTCAGTATTCTCTGGTCAGGGAGCTGTCACAGTGCAACTAAAATCTGATGCTTTCCCTCCAACAGAATGTGGAAGAGTTAACATCACTAAAAGACCATCTAGAAGCATGGAAACTACTGCCAAATGTGTCTCCATGGATTCTGTGTACTGTAGAAAAGGGTTACCAGGTCAAGTTCAGAGCTGGACCCCTCAGTTCAGAGGTGTGCTCACCACAGTAGTCAGCACAGAGCAGAGCCTGACATTAGCACAGAAAATAAGATTGCTCTTGGACAAAGGGGCCATAGAACATGTACCCCTTTCCCTGAGGGAGGGATGTTTTTTTACAGCCATTATTTCCTGGTCTGCAAAAAAGATGGGAGTATGTGGCCAATTTTAGATCTGCGCCATCTGAATCGTATTCTTTGGACATGTTCAAGATTCTGATGGTCAAACTTACAGTTCCACGGATTCAGTTCGAGGACTGGTTTGTGGTGATAGATCTAAAAGACGCATATTTCAATATATAAATATTGCCCAGTCACAGGCAGTTCCTGAGATTCACATTTGGAGGCAATGCATATCAGTATTGGGTTCTGAATTTTTGAATTTTTAAAAGAAAAACAATCTATTGAAGAAAAATATATCGACTGTGATAGCTGATCAATTTAATGCTTCCATAGTGAATACAAGCATTAATTTATATCCAACAAGATAATAGCTTTTTTTGTATGATTTCAATCTTTTGAATGCTATTGTATACATTTATATTTGATTACATACCTTGTAGTATGTGTGTATACAGTGGGGAATAGGTACTGAATGTGTCAACATTTTTTTACAATATATTTCCAATGAGATTATTCACATGAAATTTTCACCAGGTTTTGGTATTAACTCAAGAAATCCACACATATAAAGAAATTCAAACCTTAAAGTCCATAAATGAAGTTATGTGTAATAAAAAGGAATGACACAGGAAAAAAGTATTGAACATGCTAACTGAAATTTATTTAATAGTTAGTGGAGAAGCCTTTCTTTGTAATGACGGCTTCAAGATGCTTCCTGTATGAAGAAATTAATCAGCCACAGTATTCAGGAGTGATTTTTGCCCATTCTTCTAAAATATATTGAATTCAAGTCAGGTGATTGACTGGGCCATCCTAACACCTTAATTTTTTTTCTCTGAAACCAATTGAGAGTTTGTGTTTGGTGTATGCTTTGGATCGTTGTCCTGCTAGAAGGTCCACCCATGTCTCATCTTCATCATCCTGGTGGATGGCAGCAGATTATTCTCAAGAATCTCCCGGTAAAGGGCTCCATTCATTGTTCCTTCAATTATATGAAGTCTGCCAGTACCATGCGATGAAAAACAGCCTCACACCATGATGCTTCCACCTCCAAACTTCACTGTTGGTCTAGTGTTTTTAGGTTGATGTGCAGTGCCATTTCTTCTCCAAACAGGATATGTAGTATGACAGCCAAAAAGTTCCATTTTGCTCTTGTCTGACCAGATTTTCATAGGCTTGTCCAAATTAGTTGTACCAAACTTTAAACAAGGTCTGACATGCCTTTTCTTTAGTAATGGAGTCTTGCGGGGTGATCGTGAGCAGCGGAGTGCATTGCCTATTGTTTTCTCTGTGACGATGGCACCTGCTGCCTCCAAGCATTTCTGGAACTCTTTGCAAGTGGTCCTTGGCTCTTGGGCTACTCTTCTAACTCCCTGGTCAGAAGTCTTGCGAGGAGCTCCTGTGCATGGCCGGGTGATGATGGAGTGATGTTACTTCCACTTGCAGATAATGGCCCCAATGATGCTTACTGGAAGATTCAGAAGTTTTGAAGTACGTCTGTATCTGATTCCATCAATATGTTTTGCAACAATAAGGTTTCAAAGGTCTTGGGAGAGCTCTTTGCGTTTACCCATCATGAGATGTTTCTTGTGTGACACCTTGGTAACGAAAAGCCTTTTGATAGACCATCAATTTACTAACCCAGCTGATATTAATTTGCATAGATAGGAGGTATAATTACTTACAGAGTTCAGCTCGTTCCTTGTCTTACCTTGGAGAACTGCTATTTCTTTTCAATACTTTTTTCCTGTCATTCCACTTTATTACACGTAACTTTATTTATACATATTTATCATTCGTATTAATAATAATAATAATAATAATAATAATAATAATAATGAACTTTATTTTTATGTAGCGCCTTTAAAGCAGCATCTCACTGCACTTTACACAATAAGAAAATATAAAGAAAATTAAAAAAAAACACAGATGAAAACAATGTTATTTTTGTGAATTCATTATATTTCTGGTTTTCTTGAGTTAATACTGATGTCTGCTGAAAATTTTATGTAAATAACCTCACTGGAAATATATTTACTATAAAAAATGTTGTCACGTTCAATACTTATTTCCCCTACTGTATAGACAAGACGTAATAAGTATAATCATTACAAGAAGGTCATGTTCAATGTAAACATTAATTCATTCATCTTTATGAAGGGCTTTATAATGAGTCCTGTTGGGTCCAGAGTCAATCCCGGGAACACTGGTCGTGAGGTGGGAATACATTCCTGGATGGGACACCAGTGCATGCACACACACACACACATTCACACCAATTTAGAGTTGTCAATCCACCTACATACATGTTTTGGGAGGTGGGAGTAAACCAGTGAAATCCAGATACAGACACAAGGAGAACATGTGAAACTCAGCACAGAGAGATCTGAGCTCAAGATCAAACCAGGGACTCAATACATTATACTACAGTTCAACATACATTATAACAGTGTATGAAAAATATATAGTATAATGACCTTTAATGGTAGGCAATCATGTCTGAAATGCTCTGTAATAGTTACAGTATGTAGTGCCAAAGATAGAACAGAGGCCATGCTAATCTTCTTATTATTGATCCAAATCCAACATATGTGCAGCCATAATGAGAATATATGTCATACGCAGGCAAAGAAAAATAATTAAACACTCGTAGGCCATGTTCATTCGTGCAGAGAGCACTTTAACTGCAAAGCTATAAAGCATGAATGAGGGCAGCGGCATCGCAGTCATGTGCACACGTTCCTCTCCCCTAGGTGCCTCCTAGTTCTTTATTTCATCCTACAATTGATATGTGTAAGACTGCAGGAGAAGGAAAGAAGAGAAATTGTTTTCAGAAGGGTGCAAGTACAAAGGCATTGGATAGACACAAACAAACTTTTTGGGGAAATACTATATTATTTTGTTTAACATACAGTGCACACACGCTATATGTACACATAGTATGTCTAAATATCACTTAAAAAGTCTGTTTAAAATATTCATTATTTTCTAGTGAGAAAATGTAGATACATTTTAGATGTACAATATAAATGTAATGTAGATACATTTTCTATTACATTCTTTTATTTTCCCATTGTCATGTATCAAGAAACTCTGGACTCCACTTCCCATCAGCCACTGTACTGCACTAGCTGTCACATGACCACCTGCACCTGACTCACGTTTTGTTAATGAGCACTCGTGTGTGTATATATAGTCCTTGTCTGCACTGTTTGCTTGTCTTTCGTTGTCCTAGACGCTTGTTGTTCGTGTCTCGGTGTTTTGTGTCATGCCACAGTGTTATTCCAAGTTGTCTTAGTGTCTTTGTTTCATAGTATGTTTGTTTCAATAAATGTCATTATCTGCACTTGCTTCTGGCTCAACCTCGATTCGTGACACCCATATTTTGGAAATTTGTATTGTACTACAGTATTTTTTTCTATTTTGTTATTATTTAACCTACACAGCAAAATATTACTATTTTATTAGTAATGGTACCTAATGAGTGTACTTTTTGCACGTGCCGTGTCATTATTTTGACTTATTAGCTATGTATTTCAAGATATTATATTGTTATTTTGAATTACTATGTCATTATTTTTACTGAGTATTACCTCCTTATTTTGACTTGTTATTATTTACTTAGTCAATATTTTGACTTACTAAGTAATTATTTTGTCTTAGTACCTCCTTATTTAAACTTAGACATTACTTTGACTTACAAAATAACAAAAACATATTTTGACAAAGTTGTTTTGACTTAAATAACTGTCATTATTTTCAGTTATCCATTATTTTGACTTAAAGTAGTTTTTTTCACTAAAAGTCATTATTTTGACTTAGTAATACATCAAAATTAGATATTGTGAAATTTTGTCAGAAAGCACGGTAAAGTAGGGTTACCTTACCGTCACATAAACCCTGAACTCTCAGTCGATTAACCCAAACCTTGCTTACTCCAAGCATGTCGGTTCCAGAACACCGGCTAGGAGTTAGGTCAATCAACCTCCAATTTGTAACTCAGTGTTAATGCACACGCACGGTGAGTACATAAAGACATTATCAATGGATCGCTGATTTAAGGAGTCACTATGGAAACCCAGGGTGAAAAAAGCGAGCTGCATACTTCAGCAAAGCAGAGTTAGAGGTTTTAATCCATGCTTATGAGGAATATAAGCTATTTATTCAAAAAATAGTAACTGCTGCTTTGGACACAGAGTTGGCTTGAAAAAAAGTAACAGATCGAGTAAATGCTTGAATTTATAAGCTCATTAATATCTTAAAAATTTCCTTTCATTATGATGCTAAATTAAACATTGATCCTATTAGATTCATGCCATAACATTTAATAGATATGCCTTTACTTTTAGTCCTCCATCAATATCTTAACATTGTATAGTACTAAAAATATAATAGGCTTTATATTATATCAGGTGTAATCCTTCTGGACCCAGATGAACTTGGAGCCAAGTCAAAATAAAACAAAGATATTTCATAAACTTTCTAAATTGTACCCTAACTAATTGGCCAAAGCAATGCTTTAAGTAATTTATCCTTAAACAATCAAGATGACAATAAACACTGCCATGGTCTTAAAAATGACTTTAAAAATAACTCTTTATTGGCAATGTTTCACTTGTGTATTATGCATGTTTATTTTATTTTACTGCATATGGTGTGTACTGTAACCTTAATTGTAGTGCCCCTACTAGATGTTCCTTATGTCTTTGTGTATTGGTTGTATTTGTTTGAAAATATACATGATTTCATTTTCTTACAGTTACTGATGGACACATTGTGTGAAGAGACCATCGCTGCTGTGACAAAATGTGAGGTACAAAATGAAGATGCTGGGAGGCACACAGAGGTTTAATATATAATGTATTCATTTTTTATATCTGATTATTAAAACTTTGTCATTGTCCCCTTAAAGAGGAGGGTCCATCTACCGCCACACAGAACCTTGGAAGTGTAAAAAATTGTTTGCAGTTGTCCTGATTAAAAATATTTGGTCTGTGTATGTATTACAGACATTTATAATATCAATTATATTGAATTATCATTATGTCTTCCTGCAAAGGAGCTGTCTAAGGTCCATCTTCAAAGGCAAATTAGAAAAAGTGACATTGAGATGGCCAGGCAAGAAATTGAATTGCTGAAGCACTGGTTAAAGATGGACAAAGTATTTGCCTACTGATTATTATTACTCTGTCAATTATTGTGGAATGGTAAAGCAATGAATTCAAATGTCATTTTCAATTATAGAAACAATGAACCTCACCTGTTCTCACTAATCATTTATTTAGAAATGATGTAGGCAGGTCACATCTTCTAACACCCTGTGTCATGTTTCAAGGTTGATGCGGAAGCAATCGCAGATTTTCAAACAGTTTATTAAACAAACAACAAAACAAAGACACTAAGACAACTTGGCATGATACTGTGGCAAAAACTAAACATAAACTAACAAGATCAATAAACACGGTGATCTAAGACAAACGGAAGACAGAGAAGCAGTGCAAACAATGGCTACATATATGAGGGCTTGTTAACAGAAACGTGATTCAGGTGCAGGTGGTCATGTGAAATGTTGTAGTACAGTGCAATGGCTGATGGGAACTGAAGTCCAGAGCTACCTCTTCGATATATGACACCCTGCAATCTCTGGTTCACTGGGGGTTCCTCTTTCCACCTATTTGGTGGAACTATTTCTGAACTATTTCTCTTAAATCAATGGTTCATCATGGCTTATGGCCAGGGAACTGCACAAGATTGTGTAGGATCCTTTTGAATGCAAGGCATACTGTATGAATGGCCCTACACACTGTTGCCTTTTCAACATGCCCTGCATCGCCCTGGTTATATACAGAAAACTCCCTGCGGCAAAAAAAAAAAAAATGAAGGGCAATGCATAAAATGTGCTTTTGCGCTGATCCAAATTCGCTCCTGCAAATATTTATCTGGGTATGAAAGATAATTCATACAGATGTGGCCTTTAGGAATTTGTGTTTTTTCACGCGATTCATCACGTGCTATCACGCGGTATACTGCAAGCACGGCTCTAAGAATTTTAATTAATTTGTTGTACTTCACACAATAACCACCAGGTGGCGCATGAAACAACAAAATGTAGCTGAACACAGTACAATAAAAACAGAATGTGTGGTTGAATGGTTCACATAAAAAATATTACGTTTCTCCTCAAAACTGACAAACCTAATTTAAATAAGTTTCTAATTACAAGATTATGTAAAATATAAAGTGAGCATGATCAAGTCTCATAGTACAGATATAATAACTATAGTTTTTAAATTAAGTTACCATTGTATGTTGTAGGGGAATTAGCCCGGGGGAGGGCGGAGCACAGACCCACAAGAGACAGGTTTCAGTCAAAACGGGGGTTTTATTTGTCTGTGTGGGAGCTGTCTGTAGTGAGGAGCTGAGTGTGTATGAGTGTGAGGGGTTTTGTGGGGGTGTGGCTGGCGTTGTGACGTTCTCGAGGGCGTGTCGGGGTTCCCAAGAGGTGTGTGTGGATTTCCCGTGCTGTCATCCGCCGTCGAACGCGATCTCACCACCTGGCGGTCTCGTCCGCACTCGCACCTTCGGGGAGAGAAGGAGAGAGAGAGAGAGAAAGAGATTAGCAAGAGGATACCGTCGTGCTAAAGGTTGGAGTGCCTCTATGCTGCTGAAGAGCACGCACGGAGTCTGTCTCTTAGCCGTTCTCCTCGCACGTGCGGAAGAGCGTCCTTTTATCCTCTTCCGCCGTCACCTGAGTGGTGGAATTTCCCCGACGGACTCCCCAGTCGCCGGTCGGTGTAGCGTCGACGGTCCCGCCCCACCGTGACGGTCCTTCCGGCTGATGGTGTGTTTGGCACGAGGCTGTCCACTTCGTGCAGGCGCGGCAGTCGGGGAAGGAGCGACTTTCTTATTATGCGCGCCGGCTGTCGGTCCGTCGCGACAGTACCCCCCCCTCAGCTCCGAGCCTACTGCTGCTCAGTGGTGGGCCCAGAGTGCGTCTCGCCGCGAGAGCCCATCTGCATTACCATGTTGGGCCCCCGCCCGGTGCTGGACCTGTCAGGCAAGTCCTGTAAGGCGAGGAACCAGCGGGTTACCCGGGCGTTTGTGTCTTTGGCCTTGGCCATCCACTGTAGGGGGGCGTGGTCCGTTACGAGGACGAAGTGCCGGCCAGCCAGGTAGTACCGCAGCTCCTCGATGGCCCATTTTATTGCCAGGGCCTCTCGCTCGACGGCTGCGTATTTCCTCTCAGCGGGGGACAACTTCCGTCTGATATAGAGGACCGGGTGTTCTTCTTCATCGAAGGTTTGCGAGAGGACTGCGCCAAGCCCGGTCTCGGACACATCGGTGTGCACCGTGAATGGGAGGGCAAAGTCCGGGTTGCGCAGTACCGGCGCGCTGGTGAGGGCACATTTCAGGGCTTGGAAGGCCCTCTCTGCGTCGGCTGACCACCTAACCCGGTCTGGCTGGCCCTTCTTTGTGAGATCTGAGAGGGGGGAAGCTACAGCAGAGAAGTTAGGCATGAACCTCCGGTAGTACCCCGCCAACCCCAAGAAGGCACGTACCTGTTTCTTTGACGTGGGTCAAGGGTAGTCCTTTACGGCCTCGATTTTCTTTGTTTGTGGCTTCAGCATCCCCCAGCCAATGCGGTATCCCAGGTACTGGGCCTCAGTCAGCCCTAGGTGGCATTTCTTGGGGTTGGCTGTCAGGCCGGCCTCCCGGAGCGCCTTCAGGACCTCCCCTAGATGAAACAGGTGGTCTGCCCATGTGGAGGAGTGGATGACTACGTGGTCCAGGTAGGCAGCTGCAAACATGCGGTGGGGCCGCAGGAGGATGTCCATCAACCTCTGGAACGTTGCAGGTGCCACGTGTGGCCCAAAGGGGAGAACCCGGTACTGCCAGTGGCCAGTGGCCGTGCTAAAGGCCGTCTTGGGTCTTGCGTCCGGCTCTAGCGCAACTTGCCAGTAACCTTTGGTCAGGTCCAAGGTAGATATGAACCGGGCCCTCCCCAGTCGCTCCACGAGGTCGTCCACTCGGGGGAGGGGATAGCTGTCGAACTCCGATACCTGGTTCAGCTTCCGGAAGTCGTTGCAAAGCCGCATGCTCCCGTCCGGCTTCGGCACGACAACGATGGGGCTGGACCAGGGGCTGCTGGACTCCTCTATGATGCGATCCCACAGCATTCGGCCAATTTCTTCCTCGATGGCTTTGCGCCGGGCCTCTGGAACACAGTAGGGCCTTTGTCTCACCACTACGCCGGGAGGAGTTTTGATCTCGTGGTGGACCAGCTGTGTCATCCCTGGGGAGGCCGAAAACACATCAGAGAATTGGTCTACCAACTCCGTGAGCTCCTGTCTCTGGGTGGGGGTAAGGTCCTCCCCCAAACCGACCAAGGTACGCTTGCCATGGTCTGTGTCCCGGGCCGTGTACGCTGACACTACCGGGGCCGGTTCCACCCACTTCTTTAGAAGGTTCACGTGGTAGAGCTTCTCCTCCGCGCGCTTACCGGGCTGTTGCAGGTGGTAGTTGACAGGGCCCCAGCGCTCGAGGACTGTATACGGGCCTTGCCCCTGGGTCAGGAACTTACAGGCGCTGCTGGGTACTAACAGGAGGACTCGATCCCCCGGCTGGAATTCTCGGGGCTGCGCTGGGCGGTTGTATACCCTTCGCTGCTCCTCCTGCACGGCGCGCATGTGCTACCGGACTATTGGAGCTACCCGGTCGATCTTCGCTTGCATCTCCTGCACATATTCGACAACTGAGCGGAAGGGGGACGGTTGCTCCTCCCAGGCTTCGCGGGCCATGTCCAACAGTCCCCGCGGGCGCCGTCCGAACAGGAGCTCAAAGGGGGTGAAGCCCGTGGACGCCTGGGGGCACTCTCGGACGGCGAAAAGCACGTAGGGGAGGAGGAGGTCCCAATTCCTCCCCTCCTCATCCACCACCCGGCGCAGCATCAGTTTGAGCGTCTGGTTGAACCGCTCGACCAGCCCGTCAGTTTGCGGGTGGTAGACCGACGTCTTAAGGTGCTTCAACTGTAACAGTCGACACAGATCGGACATTAGTTTAGACACAAAAGGCGTACCTTGGTCAGTCAGCACGTCCTTTGGGATCCCCACCCGACTGAACAGGAGTACCAGCTCCCTGGCGATGTTCTGGGAGGTGGCTTTGCGCAGCAGCACCGCCTCAGGGTACCGGGTGGCGTAGTCAACAATGACCAGGATGTACTCATGGCCCCGGGCAGACTTGGGAAGGGGGCCCACGAGGTCCATGCCCACTCGCTCGAACGGGACGCTGATAATGGGCAGAGGGATAAGGGGCGCCGGCAGGGGCCTCCGTGGGGCAGTGCACTGGCACTGTGGGCATTGCTCGCAGAAGGCCCGGACCTCCGCGTCCATCCCGGGCCACACAAAGCGATCCCTCAGCTTCTCCAGGGTGTTTCATGGCCCCAGGTAGCTGCCGAGGGGATGGGTATGAGCCAGATGCATTACTGTTTGAGTCTTTGGTTTGGGCACCACCAGTAGGTCCACCTGCTCCCCGTGGCGGCAGGCCCGCTGATAGAGGAGACCGCTCCGGACAAGAAAGTAGAGGTAGGGAGTCTCAGGTCAGGGCTCTGGTCGACTCCCTCTATCACTCGCACCTGGGCCCAGAAGTGCTTCAGGCGGTCGTCCTCCTTCTGCTCCCGTCCAAACTTCCCCTCCCGGTTCACCTGGTAAAAGACAGAAGACAGAGGGTTAGTGTGTTGGGGGGCCTTACCTTCCGTGGTGGCGTCTCCGTCGTCCTGGGCCAGGTAGGCCTGCCGGGCCTGGGTCCTCTTGCCGGACTCGGCCGCCAGGCCCATTGGGAATCCTGGCCAGTCCCTTCCAAGGAGCAGGGGCACCGGGAGCTCGGGGATCAGGCCCACCTGGAGGGGCCAGACCCCGGCTTCGCCCCGATCTGGACCTCGGCTGCGGGAACTTCCCGGGTGTCCCCATGGACGCAGGTTACGGTGAGAACCCCCCCCCCCGGGCAACGTCCTTTGGGTAGAATGGAGGGCCGGGCGAGAGTCACCATGCTCCTGGTGTCCAGCAGGGCGGTTACCGGGGTCCCCTTGACCCACACCGTCAGGGTGGGGCCCTCCGGCGGCTGTTGTAAATGGAGGGCGCAGCCCGCTAACCATGGCTTCGGAAGCGGCCAGGCAGGTTCCATCTCCGGCTCCGTAGGCATGGGCTCGTCCACGGGGGTTACACGAACGGGCGATCTCCGGCGAGTCCTCCAGGTGCCGGGACGGGGTTGGCGGTCGGGCCGGGGGCCAGGGGCACCAAAGGGCATGTCGGGGAGCCGCTGCTCACCTTGGCCGAGCTCAAGGGTGGCCATGGTTCGCTCAAGGGCGGTTAGGAGCTTCTGGGGCATTGTCGGTGCTTGTGCCCCTACGGCCTGGCATTCTGTGCGGGGTAATGCCCTCAGGAAACAGTCTGTGGCCACTTTTTCCGCCATCTCCGCAGCGGTATGCCGGTCCGGCCGGAGCCACCTTTTGGTTATCCGAACGAGGGTGTTCAGCTGTCTGCGCGTTCGGGCCCCCGGTCGATAAGCCCAGCGATGGAACTCTGTCGCTGCCTGGTAGGGGGTTCGCCCACACCATGGCAGGACTCCCTCCTTCATCGCCGCGTAGTCAGCAGCCTCCTCCGGCTCGAGGGCATAGTAGGCCGTGCGTGCCTCTCCCGTGAGCAGTGGGCCGAGGGTGCGAGGCCAGTCGTCACGGTCCCATCCCTCCCGGCGGGCAATACCCTCGAAGGCCTCGAAGTACGCCTCAAGATCTTTTTCGGGGGCAAGGGGGGGAAGCAGGCGGCGGATCTCGCGTCCCGGGTCGGGGAGGGGTATGGAGGCGGCGGGGGTCTCAGTCCTCAGATCAATCAGCATCTGGGTTGTGACCTGAAGGCTTTCGGTGAGCTGCTGTGTCACTGCTTGCTGCTGGATGCTAGTCTCCAGCAGGTGTTTCAGTGCGGGGTCCATGGTTTTTTTTTTGTTTGTTTGTTTTGTTTTTTTCTCTCTCTCGTTTTTTTTTTTGTTTGTTTGTTTTTTGTTTTTTTTTTGTTTGGGCTGTTGTTGTTGTTGTTGTTGTTATAGGCGAGTCTGTACTCTATGCCTGCATCCTCCACCAGTGTAGGGGAATTAGCCCGGGGGAGGGCAGAGCACAGACCCACAA
This sequence comes from Ictalurus furcatus, assembly GCF_023375685.1. Lineage (NCBI taxonomy): Eukaryota > Metazoa > Chordata > Actinopteri > Siluriformes > Ictaluridae > Ictalurus > Ictalurus furcatus. The sequence continues at coordinate 8,067,693 of NC_071260.1, read as the reverse complement.
GAGACAGGTTTCAGTCAAAACGGGGGTTTTATTTGTCTGTGTGGGAGCTGTCTGTAGTGAGAAGGTGAGTGTGTGTGAGTGTGAGGGGTTTTGTGGGGGTGTGGCTGGCGTTGTGACGTTCTCGAGGGCGTGTCGGGGTTCCCGAGAGGTGTGCGTGGGTTTCCCATGCCGTCATCCACCGTCGAACGTGATCTCACCACCCGGCGGTCTCGTCCGCACTCGCACCTTCGGGGAGAGAAGGAGAGAGAGAGAGCAAGAGATTAGCGAGAGGATACCGTCGTGCTAAAGGTTGGAGTGCCTCTATGCTGCTGAAGAGCGCGCACAGAGTCTGTCTCTTAGCCGTTCTCCTCGCACGGGCAGAAGAGCGTCCTTTTATCCTCTTCCGCCGTCACCTGAGTGGTGGAATTTCCCCGACGGACTCCCCAATCGCCGGCCGGTGTAGTGTTGACGGTCCCGCCCCACCGTGACGGTCCTTCCGGCTGATGGTGTGTTTGGCACGAGGCTGTCCGCTTCGTGCCGGTGCAGCAGTCGGGGAAGGAGCGACTTTCATATTATGTGCGCTGGCTGTCAGTCGGTCGCGACAATGTATACTAGGATAGTGCAGCAATAACATGCAGGCTTTCTATGCCAGCGACTGGGGTTCAAGCCTTAGCTCAACTATCTGCTTTTTAAATAAGTGCTTTTGTTTCACTGTAGAAAGTTCATCGAGGTAACATTGAATGAATTCCGCGTGAACAACACTGACTGGAGGCCCATGCCAATTAGAAAGATTCAGGTAATGGACTATTAGCAAGTTATTGTCATTAATTCATATAATTCCAACAATTATTAAGTTTTTTCACTATTTAGCTGTCTTTTTATTTTAAGGATCTAATAAATCGCATATATAAAATTATTTATTTACAAGTGTCATGTTTGTGATTTTAGGTTATTCATCATTTAGTACAGCTTCTGACCACCAAATCAAAACAGATTTGTGATTTGATGACAAAATACTTATGTTTATTCAGAATTTATTCAGAATTATTCATGGTCTTGGGCTGAAAATCGGTCCCACTGCGGAAGAGTCTCTAAAAAGTAAAGATGGGCAGAGGTTCAGCAGTCTTTTTGGAGACATGTTGCTGCCATCAAATTCAAAATTACCTTATTTTTCCATTAAAATGGTACATTTCCTCAGTTTAAATATTTTATATTTTTTCTACATTCTATTGTGAATAAAATATGGGTTTATGATATTTGCGAATCATTGCATTCTGTTTTTATTTACATTTTACACATCTTTTATATGTTGATGCTGACAGTTGTGTCTTCCTCATTTTTTTTTTGTTTGTTTTTTTGTTTTGTTTTGTATTAGCTGGAAACCCCCACAGATGTCTTTTCTTTCAGCAGAGGGAAAGTTTGAAATTATTACCCTGGGGTCATAATTATACATGGGGTTTATTCATGTAAAAAAAAAATCAGGTTGCTGGTGCAGCCATTCTTATGGAGGTCTGCAAATAAAGTCTCTGGATTTTCTGTCAGTCTCTTGTTTTTGTCAGCTTTTCATGCAGTTTCATTTGACATATCTTTTGGATAGTTCAGTGGAATGGCCCCCACACTTTGAGTTTGTGTGGGCCAAGGGTAATGGACCATTTGCACCTGTACTTGGGGTTGGATGTGGATAATTCCTGCTATTGTTTTGGCCAACATACTTTCACACCTCCAACATGTAGGGTGCCTGGTCAGGTAGAGCTAAACCCTCTTAGAGCAGCTGTTCAGTGGGCATAAAGATATTGTGATGGAAAGTAAAAGTAATTATATTAATAATTACTTGAGTAAGAGTAAGAAAGTATACGATGAGAAGACTACTCAAGTTACTAGTTGCTTCAGATCTGATTAAAATCAAGGGAAAATACTGAATTTCAGACTATATGGAGAACTCAGTGTATGTGCGTGTGTGTGTGTGTGCTCATGCTCTGACATGCTTGTTTCTCTCCCACCCCCCCCCCCCTTAGGACGCTAAAAACGTGAGCGGTTGTTGTGTCAGACCACTGCAGTGCATTGCGAGGCTTGCAATCTCATTATACGTCATTTAAACTAATTATTAAAACTACATATATTCATTATTTTTTAACAGTAACGAAGGAATGGCACATAATGTAGCGAAGTAAAAGTACATTTCTGTGATTAAAAATTAACTTGAGTAAAAGTATAAGTATGGGCAGTTAACGATTAAAAGTAATTTTCTTTTTCAAAAAGTTACTGAAGTAAATGTAACGAAGTAAAAGTAGCACTACCCACCTCTGACTGTCTGTGATAATCAGGATGTGTAAATCACAGAAACAAAGTTACAGAAATATGCTCTTTCTGTAACAACACATTTGATAAATGTTGCCATATGTTTAAATTAATACATAAAATGTTATAATATTTGGTTTAATTTTGATCGATGCACACAGTACAGTACAATAGGGTACAATTCAAGTCAAGTGGAAATGATGTAAGAATTAAGTAAATTCAATTAGCTTTTTTTCAGTGTGTGGACTTCTATGTGCACTTTAAACCAGTTCTTAAATAACTTTTAATCTAAAAAAAGAACAAAAATTTCCACTGGCTATAAAGGAGAAGATGGAATTCATTCAGGGTTACCTTGAGGAACTAAAAGTGACAAAAAACCCCGCTCATTTAAAAAACATTAATCTGGTGTACTAAACCTGCATGTTACCACTGCGCTACCCAAATACACATACCAAACACACAATAACGTGGTTACCTTTATTACATGACTCGCCCATGCTCACTCTTTTAATTAGAAACTTGCTTAAATTAGGTTTATCATACGTATTGATGAGAAACGTAATACTTTTATGTAAACCATATGTAATATTCTTACATAAATCTAACCGACCACACACTCCATTTTTTCAGACTCGACAACATTTATTGTGCTCTACTGCTTGTTGCAAAACAGTTCTGAGAGAGGATCACAGATCCACGGGCTAAGAACAAGCAGATCATGGGCTTCACTACAAGAAACAGCACGGTTTGGCTGATAAAAGAATATATGTGTATACAGTATTTGTCCAGGCAGAACTACTGTATCTACTAGCAAGCTGTGCTTATTCAAATGAAACATGACTGCCACCTACTGGTCTTGTATTTCCTGTGCCCTCAGCAAGCGCGTGATTCCATGTGATACCACATGAAATCATAGGATCCCGTTTCTTTCAACGCACATTTTTAATGGACACATCTGTATAATCCACGCTCCCTCTTCCACTGGATCGTCTTCAAAAAGGGCACACTATGTTCCGTCAGCTCTCTGAAGCAAACTAATGCTGGAACATGACCTGCTCCGGAGCAGGTTATGTTCAGCAAGTAAGTTGCTGTGGCAACTTACATACCCTGAAAGTAACCTCTGTTTTTGGAACTGAAAGTTGAGGTTATTCGTTAACTCTGAGTAAACTTACCCAGGTAAATTGCAAAACCTGCTTTTTGGAATACCCCCCAGAAGACACTATGAATATGCAAAAATGAAAACAAACACAAAACAATGCATACGAGACGAGAGAGCATAACATGGCAAGAGAATACAATTAAAGCAAGACAAAGAGTGCAGTGCAAACTATGACTATATACACACAAGTGCTCATTAACATGAATGAGAGTCAGGTACAGGTCATGTGACAGGGATGCAGAGGTGTAGTGGCTGCTGGGAACTGAAGTCCAGAGTTCTTTCCAGCAATCCATGACAGACCCACCCCCAACACGTGGCTCCGAAAGTAATAAGTTCGGGAGGGGGTCCTGGATACCCAGACCAGCGGTTCTTAAGTGTTTCAAAGTTCCCTTGAGTGTAATCTCTCGCAAGGCCATAAAGAGGATGCTTGATGTGTTTTCTGGGGTACAGATGTGGTACGGAAGAGATTGTCCCGCAGAGACATGACATGATCTCTCCACCCTGGCTTGAGTGTAGAGCAATTGCCACCGCACAGCCAGCAGGGGGAACAAAGCTCAAGGCAGAGCCCAAGGGGGGAATGACGTTCACCACGAGGCCAGAGGGGGGAGTGACGTTCTCCACAAAACCAGAGGGCGGAGTGACTCTCTTCGTGAAGCATGAGGGGGAAGCAATGTCCTCTTTGGAGCAGGAAGTGGGAGCGACATGTGGCATGAAGCAGAGAAAAGGAGTGACGTCTTCAGCAGAGCATGGAGGCAGAACAATGTCCTGACTGGAGCAGGATGGCAGAGAAACGTCCTCAGCTGAGGCAGGCTATAGAAAGACATTTACATAGACCTAAGAAAGAGTTCAGATACTCTCATTGCATTTGGTGCTATTCAAACTATTTTGGAAGAAATTATATTTCAGAGAAACTGTTCAAAATCAGACACCCTGAGCATGACATTCATGCCTATTCACACACAAGCCAAATTTCTAGCTGTCTATTAATATGTTAATATACTCATACCTACTGAGGAATAGCTTTCTGAATAATAAAACGACTTTTAAAAAATGTATAGATCTTGAAAATATTCATAATTTTGTAAGGAAAAAATTATGAATGTTCAGATGGCTCTGTTCTGTGAAATTGATACCCCAACATTGCTGGTAAAACATGTTGCATTGCTGCATACTGATAATATTTTTCACATTTGCAAATATTAACCACATGGCCTTGAACCTGGACTTTTCCATCATGAGTCCTGTGATTGCATTATGACTCTTCAAATTGGAAAAATAAACTGCCACAAATATATTATTGGACATTAAAAAACAAGTATTTACAAGGTAAAATAATTTTTTATATACTTTTGCTAGAAATCACTCATTTGTGAAAAGTCACCTTGAACTTTCTAGACGATGGTGGATATTGGATTGATGATTTCCACAACTAACGGTGCCACTGGCATATTATTACATATATACTGTACATTTGTGCAGATGATTTATATTCTTGTATGTATCTTTTTTTTTTTAAACCTTTCAGATATGATCTACTATATTAATCTGCTAAAGAAATCAGACGAATTCAGGAATTCTTTGTTTATTTATGTGCTTGTTTCTTTAAATATCGCTTCAGGCAAGAGAGCTCCGTAATATATATACATTACATATTAATATGCAGTCATATTGCTTATATTCATAACCCACTGCATGGTTCAGTCATTATGCCTGTGTCATGAAGTTGCACTCACTTATTGGAATTTATGAGTTTTCTATCATATCAGTTTGTAAATTCTTACTAAGGTATATGATTATACAGTAAAGAAAAATGATAGAGTAATATGGGGCAATTGCTTTCCAGGATGTGTGTAACACCACTGTTATGGATGATAATATGCATATTTTACATTTTTAAATTACCTTATTGCCTTTTTTTCTCATCAATCTGGTGTCAGATCATTTCTCAAATTTTCATGGGTTCTCAAATGTACACAGGACATATTTTCACTATTTTGTTGTCAACACTATTTAAACATAAAATACGATATCTCCCTTTTCTATTACTATGCATGCATGGACTGGAACTGTAATGGCAATGTTCCTTCTCTTCAAGCCTTCTGTCTTGCTCTTTCTCCTCTATGACTTTTTACCACTGTGCATAGATAACCATGCGCCTGACTTCATCATTCTTGCAACAGTTCTCACTCAATACTCTTCAGAAAACACCACCTCATCTGAGGCACTATGAGCGTCGTAATGGAGTTATGATGTCTTGGCAGCCATTGTACCAGCAGGGCTGTTATTTTATGCCAAGTGAGAAGCTTGAGGAGGACAAGGAAACACATTTAATTTCTTTCCAGATCACGAAGACAAATTCTATTTACTGCTCGAGGACAGGGGAACGAAGAGAAACAGCATATGAAGGAAGAAATGAGGGAGTGATGAAGGGCATTAATAAGTCATTCTGACAAAAGCTCATTCCAAACTTGTGTAAGGTCTGGAAAACCATGCTTGAAAATGGGCAGTAGTTACTTTTTTTCTTTTTGCCTCCATTTATTATTGCCATTTATATCATAAGACAACCTATCAAGTGAAAAGCTTGCATTATTTACAATAAATTGGTAAACAGTATTCGTTCAAATCTAATAGACATGGGTAGGAGAACATTACAATCTTTTTTTCTTCAGTTAAAAAAAATACATTAGCAGGATAGGACTCAGGCCAAGTATGTTGATCTGTGATCTCAGTCACTTCACAGCAAAATGGAAAACATTAATGTTTTGACCTTGTATGCTATAATTCCCAACTGAAAAACATTAAAACACATCCCTCCTTTTTTTTTAAAAAAAAAGTAACAGCTTGACCATTATTGATTCAAGAAAACATGCACTGCCCCTTGTTAAGTGTATGTAATTAACACCTATCGACTAAGCGCACTCTTTTTCTCACCTTGATGTGGAGGATGGTTGAATGAATACATTACCTGGCATGGTCAATGACAGACTGTGGGCTGAGATTGTCGTCTACGAATATTTCAATACAAGCTCATACAAAGGTTTAAGCTGAGCCTTATTTGAATAGCAATTCGTTTGTCCAGCTTATTAACTTCATTTCCAGGCAAATTGCAAGACACACGTCGAACGTCGATCGGAGACAGAATACATTCCAGCACAACTAATGATGAATCCGTTACAAAAATGGATTAGAGGAGCTAAGGAGTGCATATGAAATGATTTCTTTTGTGGATTATGGCACCGCATACATCCATCATCCCTGACTGGCTACTAGACAAACTGTCAGAAATTAGCAGAGACTGTTCAATCTACAAATGGATATACAACTTTCTCTCAAACTTACAAAATAGAACTCATCTTTTAGATTGATTGACTTTCAAAAGCGAGGTGCCTCTTTTACTCACTGTATAATCATCTCATCTCTGCGAGAAACTTCACAATTGGATAATGATACAAATTCCACGTAAGAATAAATTACAGACCACATCTCAACAACTGCAAGGTCCTGTAGGATCATCCTGTACAACATCAGGAAAATCAGACCCACATCAAATTCAAGGCCTTGATGCTCACCCACGAGACCTTGTCTGGAACAGCACCCTCCTACCATAATTCTCTCCTGAAGGCTTACGTTCCCTCACGCAATCTACGATCAATTAGCGACCGATGCTTAGTAGTTCCTACTCAGCGTGGCTCAAGGTCCCTTTCCAGAACACCTAACCAACCCATAAAAAAAAAAAAAAAAAACCCTTACTCTGTCACTTATACCTCTACTCTGCACACTTTGCTTCTTCTGGAACTCAATTAATGGATCTTGTATGGTAGAATTACTTGTATTGTTCGTGCTTGATATCGCTTTGTTTGTATTTTCTCATTTTTAAGTCGCTTTGGATAAAAGCGTCTGCTAAATTAATAAATGTAAATGTAAATCATTAGCTTCTCATCACATTAGTTCTGCATAAAAAAAATATACCTCCATCATTCCTTATTTTTGTCTCTTGTTACAGTATTAAATGTGACACTTTCACTACTCCACTGTTTGATTTATTATTATAGTATTAGACTGGACCATCTCTCTCTCTCTCTATCGCTCTCTCTCTCTCTCTCTCACACATACACACACACACACACACCCCCACACACACACTTCCCTGATTGTCTGTCACGTAGATGTCATGCCTAAGTTAAGACATGAAGCGGTTTGACGTATCTAAGCTGGTATATGACGTATGCATACTGTATCTCCCACATCAAATCTGGTCTCACACCCCGACACAGCTCTAACTGTGAATTACTATTACAGGACTGTCAGGGTGACAAGCACTTCACTGCAGGTCAGGAATGTCATGTTGTATAGTATTTTTTTTCTGTGCACAAATGAAATGTATCACATGCATAAAGGGTGTAGCTTGTAAAAAAAATTATTCTGCAGCATAAATAAAATACTATTTATGTCACTTTCTTGTGTAGGTTACATTAATGTACGTGCACCACTTGTAGAGAGAGTGTTTCTTATGATGCTTGCTCTACCATTTAACAATGACCTTTGTGTTATGATGCTTTTGGCAAACTTAGCCCTGGGCATTTTTCTTCTACATAATCTTTACACTGCTTCTTGTATCAAAGTTGGGGATCTACAGTATGTGCAAAAGGTCATTCAGTAGACAATGTAAGAAAAAAGCAAGTAAGTTATTTTCGAAAACACCTTACAAGGCATTTGTTAAACAAGCGAAATAAGCACAAGTTGGAACTCTGTAAGTAAATATTAGAAAACCCCAAAACAAGAAAGATTAGTAAATAACTTAAGCTGTATATTAAATGGAACACTTTGCATACTTTTAGTGCAAACAGTGTGTTTGGACTATTGGATACATTTTCACTAAACAGTGAAAGGTTGCTGTGCACAGATGAAGGGGCGGCTCCACAGAAGGGAGCAGCTGTTAGTGTTCAAATTCACATGTTCAAATACAACCAAAATCAGTTATTACATAAAGTACAATATGTATAGCAGGGGTGTCTAATCTTATCTGGAAAGGGCTGGTGTGGGTGCAGGTTTTTATCCCAACCATGCAGAAGCCACACCTGAGTCTTTTGAAAGCCAATCTCAACATTAAATAGGTGGAATTAGATGTGGCTCCTGCTGATTGGAATAAAAACCTGCACCCACACTGGCCCTTTATGGATAAGATTGAACTAGTGTGTAACACATCATCTTAGATACAGCTTTAGTGTGGAGAAATTTGGTTGTAATTAAGTGTAATCAGAAACCACTGTAGCATTCACTACTCAATAAAAGAATATAAACTTTGCCAGACAAAGGAGGTATTACTGTATGACAGGATTCCCCCCAGCCTGGCAGATTCTGAAGTCTGTACCTGACTGCTTATCCAGAGTGTCTTAGCTGAGGACACAAGAATACAAGGTAGCTGGAGAATCTGTAAGGACTCTGTATAGACTAGAAACTAATTTTAGTTTGTCCAAACTACTCATGTGGTCAATGTCAAAACTTACACGAGGTCCCAAGCAAATGACTATACAAGAAAATACAAAGACATTCAAAAAACAGAAATAAATATCAAGCTTTACTTGATATTTTCTAAAGAGCTAGGTCTTTGTGGAAGGAATAGAAATATTTCAAGTTCAACTTCAAGGATATGCCAGCTCCCTTGAAGTTGAAGACCTGAGTTGGTGCACAGGCCTATTCTTCTGAAATAAGCTATGTAAATAATGTAGTGCAGAGACCTTTGAGGGCTGGAATGCATGGACAAGAATTTGGAATTTGATTCTTCTTGAAGCCTAGAGCAAATTCCATAACCTCAGTGAAGTTATGTGATGTGAGAAAACTTTGGGGAGTTGTAAACAGCAGCAGCTTTGCACAGGAGAACAACTACATACATCAACAGGGATCCACAAGTAGTGAGCTGTGGTAATGAAGTCTACTAGCATTTGACTGGTATAAGAGTTTGAATAGATTCTGTACTCAAGAAAGATCAACAAGAAATCAGCAAGAACTTGTGGTTCATATAATGTGATCAGAGAAGTTGAGTTTGTTTAGAATCACAGCGAGATTCAAGCTATGTAAATAACAGGAACTGTGATGGTGTCAGTAATGACTGAGAAGTCCATCATAGAGGAGTGAAGGGTCCTCATGTCAGAAAAAAAGGCTGATAGCTTAAGTGTTACTTTAGGAGGTAGCTGGAGAAAAAGATAACTAAAGTTGTGTGCCATCAGTGTAGAACTGATATGAGAAGTCATGTGATCCATTCACTGAGGCCAATAATGTATCATAAAAGGATAAAAATACAGGACTCCTGGGGAACTTGCATAATGAGGCTGTGAGGTGATAAAACCAAAACCTGTCCATGCCATGAGGTAGGATTGATCATATAAAAATGCTGAAAGGTAGGTCAAAGCACAGCTCCCAATGCCTACATCAGCAATAGTGGAGATAAGCATTAATGATTCATAGTATTAAAGCCAGCTGACTTGTTGAGATAGTAGGGGACCAAGAACTTTGAATTTTACCTGGCTTTGTGTAGAGCTTTGGCGACAATAAAGAAAGCAGCTTCTACAGAATGTCTAAGGTCATTTAGTTTACACAAATACGATGGATGTGTAAACCAGCATGTTGGTTTGAACAGGAAAGACGTTTAGCAAGGAAAGATGTTGCAGGTATCAATATCAGAGTGGGGTTGATATAGTGTATGTGGTTTTGAGATACGTACATACTACAGGTGCATCTAAAAAAAATTAGAATATCACGGGAAAGTTATTTTTTTCTGTAATTTAATTAAAAAAGTGGAACTTTCATATATTCTAGATTCATTACACATAAAGTGAAATATTTCATGCCTTTTTTTGTTTTAATCTTTATGATTACAGCTTACAGCTCATGGAAATAAAAAATCCAGTATCTCAAAATATTCCACTTTTTCAAAAAACTTTTACAATATATTCAGTCTTTTTTTTAGATGCACCTGTATATACTGTTTTGGAATGAAAGAAAATGTTTTTTTTTTGTTTGTTTGTTTTGTTTTTTTGGTCGTAGCAATAAAAGAGGAGGAGGAAGAGGCAAACTTCCTCGTGAGTTGGATTTTCCCTACATTCTCTCAGAGCCAAATAATTGTACTTTAAAATTTTAGATGGCCAGAGAGAGGAAGGAACTAGTCTAGCTTACCAGGAGCAGACAGAGCAACAGGGCACACTGAGTCCAGAGATCTGGAGAGAGAAGTGCAGTGCCATCAAGAAAGCAGTTTTTTGTTGGGTTTTGGAGATGAGTACAATGGAATGTAATTCTGAATGTAAGTGAAGTGCATTGGGAGAATACTGAGTGGTGTAGAGGATCACAAAGAAATGTCTTGATATATAAAGTAGTAGTGCTGTGAAGTTGGATGCCCACTTTTTGTTTTCTCAGGCTGAAGATGGAGGATCACAGTAGAAATTATACATTCATTCTGGAGATTAAAGAATTCTCGTAGGGCCTTCAAATAATGGTACTGATTTGTTTTAAAATTTTGTACTGACCAATAAATAAATGAATTAGAGTTTACAGTGGCTTAGTGTTTATCATGTTTGCTTCACATCTCCGTGGTTGTGGAGAATCCCACCCCCTCTTAATGTGTATGGAGTTTGCATGTTCTCTCTGTGCTTTGGGGGTTTCCTCTGTGCACTCTGGTTTCCTCCACCAGTCCAAAGATCTGCACTGTAGACTGACTGGCATTTCCAAATTGTCCATAGCATGTGACTGTGTGTGTGTGTGTGTGTGTGTGTGTGTGATTGTGCCCTGCGATGGGTTGGCACCCTGTCCAGGGTGTCCCCTGCCTTCTGCCCCGAGTTCCCTTGAAAAGGCTCCAGGCTCCCCCGCAACGGATGGATTGATGGACAACGGACTTAAGTTTCTCTGAGGCAACCTCAGAATCTGTTTGATAAACAACAGCCAAAATGTGTCATCTGACTACAGTACCGTGACACGAGCTGTCCCTAAAGTCAAATTGCTGGGAATTATGAAAGCGAAAATACACACTGAACACTTACATACCATTATTCCTAATGAATATTAACATTAATATAATATAAATGCAAATAATATTCTGTGAGATCCAGGATTTATTTTGTAATGTTTTTTGTAAAGTTGAATTGATATTTTTGGTTTTAACTTGATTTTCTTTGATCAGTCAACATGTTGATCTATTGCTGCAAACCACTGTACTCAAAACTCATGTTTCAGGTCTTACAAAAAGCATGGATACCCATATCAAGGTCATATTTGTATGTGTTACAAGGGTGACTCAGACACAGAGTAGGGATCCATTCGCAAAGAGCTTAATGACTTTGCATACATGCAAAGTACATTGTCCTTGAACATTACGGGACAAAAAGCATACCTAATAATCTCTCCCTCTCTTTTCCTCTCTCTTTCTGTCAAGCTACACATGATACTCCCGAGATACCAGTGATCCTGCTCTCCAGACCTGCCTGATCCATCCTGATGCCCTACTTCTGGTTGGATTTCTCATCAATTGGATGTTACATGCTGCTGCTGACAATGGCCCCACATGGTGCAGCATAAAGATCACAGATTGCTGAGGATGATAAAAAAACAATAAAGATGTCTTTGGACATCAATTCATGTGAACAGTTATGCTATGATGGCCAGGACTACAATTGATATTATAGCCTTAGCACTGCAATTACTACACACAGTTTTGCACTCAAGTCTCCATCAGTGAACAGTGGAGAAGTTCAACAAAATATCTGGGTTACATATGTATCCCTGTTCCCTGAGAAGGCAATGAAACATTGTGTCAGCTGAATGCTGTGGGAAGCACCCTCCCGCACGATATCTGAAGCTTGTGTAACACCATGCCTATTTATAGGCATGCCGTGATCAGACGACGTGGCAATTAAGGGCATCGCTTGATATATAATCGACACTTGTGAACTGCACCGTCAACCTCTATTATCTGGAGTGAAGATGCAATTCACTAGTATGCCCCAGTATGACAAAGCTACGCAATGTCTCGTTCCCTTCTCAGGGAACAGGGTTACATGCATAACCCAGATGTTCCCTTTCAAAGGGAACTCCACTTCACGCTGTTGGAAAGAGAATACCCACTCCATCATACTGAGGGTACGGCCTGTTAAAAAAGATCCGAGCCCAAAAGTCACTGCAAGACACTCGAGCCCTGGCCGGAAGGTATATCCAGGCTGTAAAATCGAATGAATGTGTGCGGCGTAGACCACCCCGCCACAGGATACCCCTTTGGACAAAGCCTTCGGGGAGGCGACCCAAGTAGTGGAATGAGCCCTTATGCCCAGAGGCGTAGCGAGACGTAAGTGAGAGAGATTGCTTCCACTTTCCAATTAAAGATGCGCTGCTTCAACACATCGTCCCCTCTACTGTCGCCACCCCAGCCAACCAGCAGCTGCTCTGACTTATGGCACTGGCCGGAGCGGTGGACATAAGTACAGAGAGCCCTTACGGGACACAGTTGGTGCAATTTCTCTTGTCTGCAGATGTGCCTCAGCCGCCTGACACCACCGTGACACATAACCCTGGAAGTTAGAGGATGCTTCCCAAAAAGGCTCCATGAATAGGGGCGTGGCTGGCCGAAATGGCAGTCACATAGACCCTGATTGTAAGAGAAGCCAACTCCGCTGAGAAATGTCCTTGTAAGAGCTACAGGACTGTAGCTGTTACGCAGTTCGCTGGGTCTAGCTGGCGTTCCTCATACTATGAGACAAACAGTTGCCAATTGATCACATACAATATCGTCGTGGATGGCATTCTAGCATTCTACATGGTCTCTACAACCTCAGTTGTGTGACTAGAGTCTATGAGCTGGTGCCCCTCAGGGGCCAGACCCACAGTTTCCATAGTTCTGGCCGAGGGTGATATATCAGCCCTCCAACTTGAGACAGTAGATCCCTGCTGATGGGAATCTCCGAAGGAGTGCTGTCTAGCAGGGATATTGTCTCTGAGAACCATATTCGAGCTGGCCAATAAGGTGATACTAGCAGCAGAAGTAGACAGTCTTCGCGAACTCTTGCTAGAACTTGTGGGAGTAGAGCGATCGGGGGAAAAGTATATCGATGTGACCTCGGCCACATGTGCACCATGGCGTCCAGCCCTAATGGTGCGGGAGGAGTGAGGGCGAACCACAACGTGCAGTGTGTTGTGTCCTCAGAGGTGAACACATCCACTTCTGCTTGGTCAAACTTCTGCCATATGTTGAGCTCACTGAGCTGGTCTGCTTGGTAGGCCTCCAGCACTTCCATTGTCTGCAGTGACCCACAACCAAGACCCACTACTGCTTAGGCCTTGTCACGGTGGCCTTACATGGCTTGGATGGCAAAGCCAGCCCCTTTAAATTATTGTTATCAATGGAGAGAGGTAGCTCGCAAGCGCCTCCTCCACCTTCAGCATAGCTAAATAGTCATGCCGTTCATTCCCCGTGATGGCTGAATAATCCGACTTCGCGGGGTTATAAATATGGCTTATGCATGGTTTTCCCTCAGAAGGGTGATATTTTGTCATGCACTCCTGGAAAAAAGGGGAGCTTTCTGCAGTGGGAGGGATTTATTTTCACCGGGGAGAAAAAAGGTCATCCAGCCTTAGTAATCACTTCAAGCAGCTCTTTATATGCTGCTATCAGTTTTTAGCACATTAGAGAGGAATTTTGTGTGTGTGTGTGTTTGGGGTTTTTATTTTTTTAATGTTTTTTTTTGGCTTTCAGTTGTTGAAGGATGAGTTGTGACACGAACTCCAAAATCCAGTGGAGAGCTGGACCCAGAAGACAGAGCAAGAGATAGAGCAGCGCTTGTCTCTGGCTCCTCTTCCAGATCCATATGAGATCCCCTGGATCTGAGATGGCTAGCTGCCTCAGCAGTGGCCGGCCCAGATCCGTGAGGATCTGAAACCCAACTCACTTTGGCTTCCGAGAAGAGAGCGAGTCACGAGCGGACATGCCTAATTGTAAGGCATTCACAATGCGCACAGTCAGACCACTCAAAGGCTGCCATGGCGTGCTCCAACCCTAGACACTTCATACAGAAAGTCTGCAGTCCTCCCTGTGATGAAATGGGAGCAAGGCGTAACACACTTCCTGAATTCTCTCACTCATACTTTTCTCCCTTTTTTAATCCCTTGAAAAAGGGAGAAAAGTATGAGTGAGAGAATTTAGGAAGTGTGTTACGCCTTGCTCCCATTTCATCACAGGGAGCAAGGCGTAACACAGAAAAGAAAAGAGATTTTCCTCTTTTTTTCAGAAAAGATAGAGACGAAATGAAGAGTCTTTTTGCGAGCATTAAACAAACGACCGACATGCAGTTTTGCTGAAGATAATAAGGCTTACGGCGTGGTTCACAGGTGTTGTTTATATATCATGCGACGCGCTTAATTGCCATGTCACCTGATCACGGGAGGCCTATAAATAGGCATGATGTTACACAAGCTTCAGATACTTGTCACGTGCGAGGGCACTTGCCACAGCATTCAGCTAACGCAATGTGGAGTTCCTGTCTCAGGGAAAAGACTTTATGTAAAAACTGTAATGAATTTTCCTCGTTACACAACTGCACTATTTGAGCATGTAGTATTAGCACATTTATAGATGGGACTTATTTATAATTATACAACCCATTGTCACCCAGATGAGGATGGGTTCCCTTTTCAGTCTGGTTCCTCTCAAGGTTTCTTCCTCATATCGCCTCAGGGAGTGTTTCCTTGGCACCGTCACCTCTGGCTTGCTCATTAGGGACAAATTCATAAATTTAAAATTTATATTCTGAATTTATATATTTCTGTAAAGCTGCTTTGGGACAATGTCCACTGTTAAAAGCGCTATACATATAAAACTGAATTGAAAAAAATCAGAGTCGAAAACAGTCCAGGGTCCAAAAGCCAGAACAGCACAAAAACATGATTAATACAAAATACAAGATCTAGCAGACAAGGATAAAAAAAAAAAAAACATATCAAAAACAAACATCAGAACAATATGGGTTAGGCAAGAGAGAAGAAACAGAATCAGAGAAAGGGTCATACTGTTACGGGAGTGGATTGGTACCAGGCAAGAATAGGTAACCAGCCAGGCCTGCTATCCAACCAGATAAAAGGTGGAGTGAATGTAATATGAGCTATGCAATATGATCTATATACACAGATATGGATAACTATTGTGTGTCTATGTATTTATGTATATGTGTATATACATTCATATACCTGATAATTTATCAAAAAAATATATATAATATTTATATTATATGCTTATTGTCACGTTTCATGACGTAACGGAGATAGGACGGATGCAAACGCAGTTTGAACAGGTTTTATTTAAGAGAGGCACAGACAGGTAAATCCAAAACGTGATCCAAAAAACGTAATCCACAAACATGCAAGAGGTCAGGCGATCGGCAAACAGGCATACACAGGGCTAGGCAGGAATCAAGGTCAAGGTTACTTGATACAGGGTCGAGACACAAAACATGAGACATAAACAATGGCGAGATATTGGGAGTGGAGAAACCAGCGTGAACTAAACTGACTATGACTATAATTATGACTATCGTAACGACTCTAAACTAAACGTATTCTACTATATTTAATATTCCGCGCCATGTGCTGGGAGGCGCGCGGTATATATACAAGCATAATCAGCGTCGTAATAGCTGACGGCTGAGGGCAATTCAGACACACGTGAAACAATAGCCAATGACAGAATAGGGAGGAGACATAACAAAACATAACAAATGCACGTGTCCAAATGTCACGAATGTCAACAACGAAAAGCAGGTGCTCACGCACCTTGCACGGCAGCGTGCATTCACATGCTCTGCAGCACGCTGCTTAAAGGGGAAGTCGTGACACTTATATTAATATTTTTATTTTGAACCAGACAAAATGGGGAATTGATGAGAGCATTGCTGGCCAAAAGGTAGCTCCCTAATAAAGGCAGCATGAGCAGGGTATGAACCAGGGCACTTGGGAATGATGCTCCGATGTGCAAACCACTGTGCTGTCTATGATGTTGTGCAGTGGCTGCGAGAGGCAGTCTAAGAGGGGTGAAATGCCCCAACTCGCACTCTCGATGAGCTGCCCAGCAGGGATTAAGCCCCACGTAAACCGGCACTCAGACTCAGGATGAGAGCCAGAGAGAAGTGGAGAAGACACCTGCTTGTCTCGGCTCAGATAAAGATCTGTAAAACTCCCTCTCGCTCAACCTGAGTGAAACGCTCATAATTACTATATAGAAAAGAAGGAGACTAAGGTCCCTAATTCTGAACATGAACCTCAATAATTTTAACTTCTGTAAAAGTCTGCTACATCTAAGGTACCAGAGATTTGTGGAATATGCTAAATAGCCTCATATAGATAATACCACTCTGCTACATAGCATAGAATTATGTTAGAATGGTTTAACTAGTGGTGTGCATGGGTGTTGTGATCAGAGCTAATTATTTGCACGGGCCGGAGGCACTATAAAGGACCATGCATGTAGCCATGGATTTGCCTGAAAAGGCACCCGTGATGTTACAGTACCCCCTCCCCTAGGAACAGCTCCTGACATTCCCATGCCCGCAGTTCACCTCCTGCGGTTGTCCCTTATAAACTCTGGGTCCAGTATATTTCTTGCTGGGGCCCAAGAGCGGTCTTCTGGGCCATACCCCTCCCAGTCCACAAGATACTGGGTGCCCCTCCCATGACTGAGAGTTCAATATCTGCTGCACTGTAAGGGAGGGGGGGATCTGTCAATAATACAGGGATGGGGCGGACCCAGTTCGGCGGGTGCCATCAAGGGACTACAGAGAACAGATTTGAGTCTGGAGACATGGAACGTAGGGCAGATCTTCATTCAACCTGGGAGGTCTAGGAGATAAGACACCGGTTTACCATTCTCAGGATTTTAAATGGGCAGATATAGCGAAGAGCCAGCTTCTAAGACTCTACCCACAATGGCAAGTCTTTTGTGGCCAACCACACCCGCTGACCAACGTGGAACATGGGGGCGAATCGCCTTTCCGCCAGGTCCTGAGACAGTGGTCCACTAATTATTCTGTTTCCAGAACCCCCACCTCCTCCTCCTGCACTGCAATCATGGGTGGAGGGCAGCCAAACTGACACTCGAATGGGGACATTCCCAGGGACGAATGACAGAGGGTGTTGTTGGCATATTCCACCCAGATAAGGTGTTTTGTCCATGTCGAGGGGTTGGAGGAGACCAGACACCGGAGGGACCATTCCAGGTCCTGATTTACTCTCTTAACCTATGCACACATGCACACCCACACCCTCTCACAACCGGTTGGTGAATAAAGATTTCTCCAAGA
The DNA here is from genome assembly GCF_023375685.1 of Ictalurus furcatus. Taxonomy (NCBI): domain Eukaryota; kingdom Metazoa; phylum Chordata; class Actinopteri; order Siluriformes; family Ictaluridae; genus Ictalurus; species Ictalurus furcatus. The sequence continues at coordinate 8,049,933 of NC_071260.1, read as the reverse complement.
GAGACATTGAAACTACCTCCTGTGTGTCTGTGCTCTGTCCCCCGCTGGCTAAGTTCCCTACAATACAATACAATATAGTCATTTAAATTTTGTAAGACACTTTTAGTGGGCGCATGGTGGCTTAGTGGTTAGCATGTTTGCCTCACACCGCCAGGGTTGGGGGTTCGATTCCCACGGCTCTGTGTGTGCGGAGTTTGCATGTTCTCCCTGTGCTGCGGGGGTTTCCTCTGGGTACTCTGGTTTCCTCCCCCAGTCCAAAGACATGCATGGTAGGTTGATTGGTGTGTCTGTAGTGTATGAATGTGTGTGTGATTGTGTGCCCTGTGATGGACTGACACCCTGTCCAGGGTGTACCCCGCCTTGTGCCTGATGCTCCTTGGGATAGGCTCCAGGTTTCCCTGCGACCCTGAAAAGGAGTAAGCGGTTGAGGATGGATGGATGGATGGATGGAAGACACTTTTAGTGCCAGAAAGACTGTATGTGAGGTGGTGTGAATTATCATGAATATTGATGTGATTCACACTTGAGGAGACAAAGACCCCTCCCCAGGGCCTATCAATGAGGAACTAATGCAGAGGGTGAGGAAGAACCTCTGGGGACAACCCAGCCGATACATAGAACCATGCAGGTAGCTGCGGATTTGCCTGAAAAGGCACCCGGAACGCGGTCCATGTCCTTTTTATAACCCGGTCCATGTCCTTTTTAAAGAGTTCAGACATGAAATGAAGGGACCAACTGAAGAAGTGGAGTCAGGCAATCAGGCAAGGTATGTAGATGTTGCCCAAGTTCCCAACTTGGAATTCCAAGTTGAATGACTGTTCCATTGCACTTTCCTGTGTGTCTTTTTTCTGAGTTTTAAGTACAATGGATTGCACAGATTCCCAACCCTGCTCCCTGGAGTACCCCCTGTCCTTCACATTTTAGTGCTTTTCCTGCTCCAATCACACCTGGTTCAACTAATCAGCTAATTAACAGCCCTGCATGAGTTGAAGTGTTTGTGTTAAAGCAGAGAAAACACAAAAATATTCAGGATAGGGGGGTAATCTATAACCAGGATTGGGAACCTGTGTTCTATTTTAACTGTATTATTACCATTCTCCACAATGGCATTCAATGGCTTCTGTCTACCTAAAAGGACCAGTGCAGCAGCAATTTAGTACTTTAGTCTGTCCAACCCTTTCACCTCCTCATCTGTACACTCTGCTGAAACATCACCTTCTGAAGCTTAAACTTTTTTAACACTAATACTGACATTTTGTACTTGATGTCTCTAATTGGTTGCTGACCAAGGTAGGGTTGCAATTTCAGACTCACAAAGAAGCATGTCTGGCTAAATCGTGAAATATGAATAAATCAACAGCGAGCTACAAAATCAGACAACATTACTCATTACTGAAGAGATACAGCTCATGCACCATATAGAGAACTATTCCAAGCAAGCCTACACATTTAATATTTTATCTTTATTATAGAAAGGGAAAAGCTGTTCATATTGAGTTTTAAAGCTGTTTGTGTTCTCACTCCCGCAATTATTCTATCAATTTTCACCAATAAATACACAGATGAAAGTGCACTTTCTGTCATCATGCATCCTAATCAATGGGGCTTTATAAACAAAGTTCATCCAAGTCATAAGAGCTTAACAGTCTGTGATGATAATAACCTTTATAATGGGTAGACATGTTATATATGGAAGAGTATTTTATATTATATAATTCATAGACTGTTTGTAGCGGTAATAACCTACATCACTTTCCATTTGTATTTATTTAGAGTTGGCTTTCACTGCATCAGTTGTTTCTCTCAGTGGAAACTGACCTGGAGCTCTAACTTGACCATTGCTTCTGGAAGTCTGTTTCATTTGTCAAACTATAAATCCTCCATGTGGCTGTGGAAACATTGCTAACTTCTACCAAAAATATAAAAGACACAACAAAAAAGTCGGCTCATGCTTCATCTGATGCAAGATGTCCAATAACTTCATTCAGTATAGCTACCTCCTTGTAAAGCGTATTTTTTTTAGTATCCACAACTAGGTTTTCCACTAAAAACTCTGTCACCCCACTTCACTGATATTCCTTTGTCCAAATGGAGACAAACTGCACATGAAATAACCTTGTCATTAAAATCAAAGTTCACTTCAAGTTATAATGTTGCTTTTTCAAACAATCTGTCTGTCATGAAGTGTTCCCTTCATGTGGCAAATGGTGACATAGCTTGTCGGGCTTTGCTACCATAAAATTTGTCAGCATGATGTGCTTTCAACTGGAAGTGAAATCTGTTCATCACTGAGAACAATTCTAGTACAGGATCATCCTTACTCTGCAGTTTCCTAATTGTTGAATCAAATTCCTGCCTACAGAAGGATCATAAGCATGCTATGTAAACAGAAACATGTTGGGCCTCTTTTATCAAGCTGGATACAAATTGATTTATTTGTAAATCATTTAATGAAAGCATAAAAATCCTGATAGTTCTAAAAAATGTTCATACAGAATACTACAAGAGTTTCTATAAATGTATACACAGTATAAGGAGACTTACTAATGTAAACCTGAATTGATCAGCTTCAAATTATATAATTGGTGTATTGCTGCAATTTTAAATTGAAAAATATTGATGTCAATTACACACACAAATTTACACACACAATGTAACATTTCGTCAAAACCAGTCATTTAATTTTAATGGCATTAATTAAAGAAATATTAAATATGGAAAAGTAATAATTGCAGATAGCAAGCCAACACAAAATCATAAATTGAGACAATTAAGTTCAGTCATTTTGTTCAGGTTCCATTTGCCATGGCATCTTCTTTTACATTTACATTCATTCATTTAGCAGACGCTTTTATCCAAAGCGACTTACAAATGAGAAAATACAAGCAAAGCGATATATCAAGCAGAGAACAATACAAGTAGTGCTACCATACAAGATCCATTAATTGAGTTCCAGAAGAAGCAAAGTGTGCAGAGTAGAGGTGTAAGTGCAATTTTTTATTTTATTATTTTTTTATGAGTTGGTTAGGTGTTCACGGAAGAGGTGGGTCTTTAGCTTTTTTTTGAAGATGGTGAGAGATTCTGCGGTCCGGATTGAGGTTGGAAGTTCATTCCACCACTGAGGAACAGTTAGTTTGAAGGTTCTGGAAAGGGACCTTGAGCCACGCTGAGTAGGAACTACTAAGCATCGGTCGCTAATTGATCGCAGATTGCGTGAGGGAATGTAAGCCTTCAGGAGAGACTTGAGGTAGGAGGGTGCTGTTCCAGACAAGGTCTTGTAGGTGAGCATCAAGGCCTTGAATTTGATGTGGGTGGCTACAGGAAGCCAGTGGAGGGAGATGAAGAGGTGTGTGACATGGGTTCTCTTGGGCTGGTTGAAGACGAGGAGTGCTGCAGCATTCTGAATCATCTGAAGGGGTTTGATGGAGCTGGCTGGGAGGCCCGAAAGTAGTGAGTTGCAGTAGTCCAGTTTTGAGATAACAAGAGCCTGGTATCTGTGTAGCCTGTTCGGTGAGGCAGGGTCTGATTTTCTTGATGTTGTACAGGATGAACCTACAGGACCGTGCAGTTGTTGAGATTTGGTCTGTAAAGGTCAAGCTGTCATCAAGAATCATCCCAAGGTTCCTGGCCTTCCTGGTTGGCTTGAGTGTGGTTGAGCTGAGCTGTACAGTGAGGTTGTGCTTGATTGAGGGAGAGGCTGGGATGACGAGATGCTCAGATTTTGCCAGGTTGAGCTTAAGATGGTGTTCCCTCATCCAGACCAAGATGTCCGACAGACAAGCAGAGATGCGTACAGAGACGGATGGATCGTCAGGTTGGAAGGACAAATAGAGCTGGGTGTCTTCAGCATGGCAATGACATGAGAAGCCATGAGACTCAATCACCTGCCCTAGAGATGTAGTGTAGATAGAAAAGAGGAGTGGACCCAGAACTGACCCCTGTGGAATGCCAGTTGTGAGTTGCTGAGTTTCAGAAATACCTCCCCTCCATGATACCTTGAAGGATCTGTCAGAGAGATAGGATTCCACACAGCGCAGAACCGTTCCAGTGATGCCAAGGCTGGAGAGAGTTGACAGAACGATCTGATGGTTCACAGTGTCGAAAGCAGCAGAGAGGTCAAGTAGGATGAGGACAGATGATCTAGAGGTTGCTCTTGCTAGTCATAAGGCTTCAGTGACAGAAAGCAGAGCAGTCTCCGTGGAGTGATTGCTCTTGAAGCCAGACTGCTTGGTGTCCAGGAGGTTGTTCTGTGTGAGAAAATTGGAGAGTTGATTAAAAATGGCTCTTTCGAGAGTTTTGGAATGAAAAGGGAGGAGGGAAACAGGTCTGTAGTTGTCAACTACAGCAGGGTTAAGTGATGGTTTTTTAAGCAGTGGGGTAACCCGGGCCTGCTTAAATGAGGTAGGGTATGTGCCAGTAGAGAGGGATGTGTTAAAGATGTGTGTGAGTGCAGGTAATAGTGTGGGAGAGATGGACTGAAGAAGGTGAGAAGGGATAGGGTCAAGAGGACAAGTTGTGGGATGGCTAGAGAGGAGGAGTTTAGAGACATCAGTCTCTGAGAGGGGAGAAAAGGAAGTCAGTTGGGAGTTACATGGAGGAGGAGCCAGTCTATGCATGTCTGGGGTTGAGAACTGGTTCCTGATTGATGTAACCTTTTTGGAAAAGAAAATGGCAAAGTCATCTGCAGTGAGAGAGGTAGGGGAAGGGGGAGGAGGGGGACAGAGAAGAGAGGAAAAGATTTTGAAGAGAGTGAGGGTGTTGGGAGAACTACAAATCTTCTCTTGGTACTATGTGGCTTTAGCAATGGAGATGCTATTGGAAAAAGAGGAGAGAAGTGTCTGGTAATTGGTTAGGTCAGTTGGGGTGTTAGATTTACAGCATTCTTTTAATGCTGTACAAGACTTTAGAGCCAGGACTTAATGACCGATAAGTGACCGATCTGGGATGTTTTAATGCGGATTGTGCTGTACACTCCCTACTGTGCTAAGTGCCATCATTGATGAGCTAAATTGAAAAATATAGTTGAAAAATATATATATTTTTATTGGTGTAGGCATGAGTTAAGCTTCCACTTCTGCCACTGAGGAATTTGCACTTTCACACATACTTTCATCACCTTTTTAAGGGTGATTGGCATTCATCAACATACGCATGTGAGTATGAAGAAAATGTTTTGCAGAATGCAGAATGCGGAAATGTTTTGGTTAGCCTAGAAAAATATATACACACAACTTTACTAAAATAATTATAACTGAGGCCCTCAATACTCTAAAATTCTCTCAGACGCAGGGAACAGAGAAGGCCAGTGTGTGGGAACAGGCCTTAGTATCTCCCTGTACTTCATAGCAGTAAACAGTTAAGACTTATGTAATCCAAAGAAGCGGTATCTCCACCTTAGGCACTTATCTGACTGACAGACAATCTATTTCTTTCAGTTATAGACACAACCTGCTGATGACTTGCTTCACTGGATTCTTGTAGGCCTTTGTAGAAATCTAATAAAGCATACATAACTCCCTTGGATGCACTGAAGTGTATAAGGAAGTGTTACCTGAATTGGACTGACTGGAACACACAACAAAAAAGTGAGCTTTCTGCAACGCTTCATCAGTTGCTCCTGGCTAAATGGTGCTAGAACATTCTTCGGCAGCAATATTTACATCATAGAAGTTTTTGCACTGGCTTTGTTTCCATAGTCCATGCACACTGTCATTTTATCCATCTATCATTTTCCATGCCGCTTATCCTACAAGGGGTCCCTTGAGCCTATCCTAGGGAACTTGGGCCACAAGGTGGGGGACACCCTGGATGGTGTCCAACCAAACAGAGGGCACAGTCACACACCCATTCACACACTACAGACAATTTGGAAATGCCAATCAGCCTACAATGCATGTCTTTGGACTGGGGAAGGAAACTGGAGTACCCAGAGGAAACACCCAAAGCACAGGGAAAGACAGGATTCAAACCACCAACTCCAGAGGTGCAAGTCAACCATGTCCTCCACACTGTCATATACAGATGTTAATTCAACCACTGTAATTCAGTCTTTTTCCATCAATTCTTTCTTGATGATAAAAGTTTGCTCAGTGTTTATGTTTTTATTGCACTATATTCTATTGTTTTGTTGTTGTTGTTTTGTTTTAGTGAGGCCAACGAGTGCTCTTCTTTCTTATATACAACGCAGGCAAACTGAATGTGGATCACCCTCAGTAGCTTTTAGCCATTTTGCATACTGCTGGATTTTCATCTATTCAGTGTGAAAAGCAGTTCTACATTTCCTTTTCTATTCCTTCTTTCCATCATTCTCCAGTAGGACCAATGCACAGGACCAATAAGCATTATTCAGAGGAAACCAGGACATTTGCTCTCATGGGAAACATAATACATTTCCTGAGAAATTAAATAAAAAATAAGCCTGAGACAATCCTGGGAAAACTTGGGCAGATAACAACCCTAGACCATTCCCTGTAACTCAGTGCAACTGCGTAATGAAGCTACATTACATTTTGAAACTTTGACTATAACTATTATCTTCACTAATTCTATGTTGGATTTCTCATTAATATAACATGATGAGTGAGAAAAGAAGCTATTGCTCTTTTGTGAAACCTGATTATTATCACTTATGTGATCACGTATGAGATCTTCTATTAAATGCTGTTGTATCTGTGCTAGTAATATCCCTGTGTGACATCAGAGCAGCACACCACTCTTAACTTCTCAACGGAACAATGTGAATACAGCATCAACCAAACAAATACTGGAATCACAAAACATTACAAATAATTTAATACAAACATATTTAATGTGTTTCACTGTGGAGTATCCACAGTGGATGCTACTCCAGACAAGGCTTTTGAATCCCTAAGACACACTGAAATGGCATAAAGCCAGTGAAGTTTTTGGTGTATATATAGCCCATGGTAGGAAGCAGCTCCCTTTTTGTTGATTGTTACTGCAGTACAATTGGAAGACGCTCTCAATTCCTGTGAGAAAAAAGTATTCCATTTGCACACCAGGGCTGAGGATGGGATCCAAAGTGTAAGCTTTTGTGAAAAGCCATCTATACACTATAGATTATGTGCACTCCTATATCTAATACAATGTCTTTCAACTGAAAGGTAAAATAATGATGCCTTGCTTGTTTCCATGGCTGTAGAAAGCTTTGGAAATAGAAACTGTCTACATGATTTTCAAAAGCAAACAATGAGACAAAGTGTTGGAGCTCTTGTGGATCAGTCATAAAACTGACTGGTATGTGCACCCATGGTCATCCTGGAATGGGCAGTGTCTCAAGGAGACGATTTTAGACTGATCACATACAAATTACACCTTGTGTAATTTTGGATAAGTCAGCACAACCTATTTCCTGATACAAAGGTCAGAATATCATAGAGAACCCACCAGAGTAAAAACTGGTAAACAGGAATGGATGTGGATGAGCTTGCGTGAGCAAACATAAAAGGACAGCTGAGGCCTGCATGCAGCTTGCATGGTTTAGAAGGCTTTTAGCAAAGAGCCCCATGAATGTTTGTAATTCAGTTCAGGTCTGTGGGCAGATTGTCACTGTTCTCTTTCCCTCATCCTTTTTCATACCTCGTGGGCTAAGCATGTAGCCATGAATGGATCAACTGAATTTATAGCATTTTTCCAACTTTACACCTACTGTAGATGGTTTTCCATAAGAAGAGAGAATGGATTGAATGAATAAGGTTTTTTTTTGTGAATACCCTTCACAATGTACACTATGTTGTCCTGAAAAAAAATTACCTGTCAATAATTACTAGATTATTGTTTTGTAAATGATACAAAAATCCAAATATCCACGATAATGCCAGTGCACCCTCTTACTTTCATATATGGGAGGCACAGTGGATCACATTATTGCTGCCTCACAGCTCCAGGTTCCCTGGTTCCATCATGAGCTCATGTTACTGTCTGTGTGGAGTTTCACATGCTAATGTGAAACTCCACGAAAAATGAAAACTCCATGAAAAATGCTATAAATTCAGTTGATCCATTCATGGCTACATGCTTAGCCCACAAGGTATGAAAAAGGATGAGGGAAAGAGAACAGTGACAATCTGCCCACAGACCTGAACTGAATTTCAGTTTTATGACTGATCCACAAGAGCTCCAACACTCATGTTCGTGTTGGTTTTCTCACACTTTCCAAAAACATGCAGGTATGTGGATTGACTATGCTAAATTACCCTTTGGTATGAATGTGTGTGCATGATACACTGTGATGGACTAGCATTCCATCCACTATTCCACCTCATGCACAGCATTTCCATGATAGGCTCCGGATCTATCGTGACCCTGACCATGATAAAACAGTTACTGAAAATGAATAAATGAATGAATCTACTCTCATATACAGTACTCTCATATATGTTAGAACATTACAAAGAAATAGCAACTATGTTAACTGCCTATAAGTTAACTTGGCATGATAATGTACTGTTAGATGTATCAAGCTAATAATTTAACTGCATGAAACCAGAACTAACTAAAACTGTTAATTCCTACATTTACATTTATGACATTTGGCAGATGCCTTTATCCAGAGCAACTTACATTTATCTCCTTATATTTATAACTGAGCAGGTGAGGCTTAAGGTCCTTGCACAAGGGCCCAGCAGTGATAGCTTGGCAGTGTTTCACAATCTTCCAATCAGTAGTGCAATGGCTTAAACACTGAGCAACCACGTTGTACATTAATTATGAATAATTTAAAACAAATTAGTATATGCATCAATTAAAACTTTGATTCCATTTGCATATCAGTGTATATCCATATGGCCTTAAATTTTGGACTGCATGTTGTTAAGAAATAATGAACGCACATTACACTTATCTACTTTAATCACTGGAAAAATACGATGGATATAAAAAGTCTACACACCCTTGTTAAAATGGCAGGTTTTGTGAAAAATGAAACTAAGCTAAGTCATGTCAAAACCTTTTTTACCTGCATTGTGAAATTACAACATATAAATATCAAGTGACAACCACCCAGAAATGTTTTTTGGGGAAAAAAGACTTCCAATACCCAGCTTGCATAGGTGTGCACACCCTTTTATAATTCAGAATCACATTCAAACTCAAGTTACGTACTAATTAGGATACACCTACCATCAATTAAAGTGACTGATTAATCCCAAATAAAGTACAGCTGTTCCTGTAGGATTTTCCTGACATCTTCTTGGTAACATACAACTGGAAAAGCTGTGGGCCACAAAGAGCTTACAAAGGAGGTACGGAATCTCATTGTTGAAAAATATCAATCAGGAGAGGGTACAAAAATTTTCCAAGGCATTGGATATACCATGGAACACTAAAGATGATAATCAAAAAGTGGAGAAAATATGACACACTACAAAGAACAGGATGTCCCTATAAAATCGATCTCCCAAATGTCCCAAAACCACATGGAATAATGTGTTATGATCTGATGAGACCAAAGTTGGACTTTTTGGCCATAATCTCAAAAGATATGTTTGGCACAATCAAAACACAGCACATCACTGAAAGAAGACCATCCCCACAGGAAAGCATGCTGGTGGCAGCATAATACTTTGGGGCTGTTTTTCTTCAGCTGGAACCGGGGCTTTAATCAGGGTGGAGGAAAAAACGAATAGCTCCAAATACCAATGAATTCTGGCACAAAACCTTAAGGCTTCTGCTAAAACACTTAAGATGAAGAGAAATTTCTGCGTCATCTGAACCATACTCTTCGGACATAGAAGTTCAAGATGCTGATGCTCAAACTTATCGTTCCACAGATTCAGTTTAAGGAGTGGTTTGTGAAGATAGATCTAAAAGATGCATATTTCCCCATAAATATCGTCCAGTCATAGGAAGTTCCTGAGGTTCGCGTTTGGAGGCAACAAATACCAATATCGGGTTCTTCCCTTCAGGCTAGCTTCATCCCCTCTCACCTTCACATAGTGCATGGATGCTGTTCTGGCTCCCTTGTGACTCCAGGACATCTGTGTACCAAACAACCTGGATGACTGGTTAATTCTAGCACGATCCAGGGAACTGGTGATTTAAAATCGAGATGTTCTTGCCCACATGAAGAGCTTGGGGCTCAGGTTGAACCTCAAGAAAAGTCTGCTTTCTCCAGTACAGAGGACAACTTTCAATCCTATCAACGTTGAGCAAGATAAAGCTGGATCTGGGCATCCTCTCAAATCTCTGTGAGAGACTGTTGGGGATTATGGCAGCAGCAGCCAATGTCATAATGTTGGGCCTATTGCACATGAGACTGTTTCAGTGGTAGCTGAAAAGTTGGGGGTTTCACCTGAGGAAGAAACCTCTGAGAGTAATTGGTGTCACGTGGCAATGCCTACATACTCCAAGAATTTGGAGATGTCCCCAGTTTCTAGCCTCGGGTCACACTCTAGGGGCGTCTCCTTATCATAAGATGGTCATGGCAGACGCCCCCCTCACGGGATGGGGTGCGTTCTTAGACGGCTGTCCAGCTCGTGGTCTCTGGAGCGGCCCTCATATGGAGTGGCATATAAAATGCCTGGATATGCAGCTGAAATTCTTTCTTTCTCAATTGAGAGGTCACCATGTGTTATTTGTGACAGACAACACAGCAGTGGTCTCATATATCAACCACCAGGGAGGGTTTTGTTCACACCCCCTATTCAGTCAGGCACAACTAATTCCTCTCTGGGTGGAAGTGGATGTGTTCGCCTCCGAGGAGACAACACACTGTCCACTGTGGTTCGCCCTCACTCCTCCTGCATCACTGGGGCTGGACGCTGAGGTCACATCTGTATGCTTTTCCCCTGATTGCTCTGCTCTCACAAGTTCTAGTGAGAGTTTGCCAAGACCGTCTACATCTGCTGCTAGTAACACCTTTTTGGCCAGCTCGAATATGGTTCTCAGAGATAATATCCCTGCTAGATGGCACTCCTTGGGAGATTCCTGTCCACGGGGATCTACTGTCTCAAGCCGGAGGGCTGATTTATCACCTTTTGCCAGAACCATGGACACCAGCTCATAGATTCTGGCCTCACAACTAAGGTTGTAGAGACTAGAGCACCATCCATGAGGAAATTGTATGCGCTCAAGTTGTGACATTTTGTCTTGTGGTGTGAGGAACATCAGCTAGATCGAGTAAACTGTGCAGTAGCTACAGTCCTGGAGTTCTAATGAGGATGTTTCTCAGCAGGGTTGGCTCCTTCTACAATCAGGGTCTACGTGGCCACCATTTCGGCCAGCCATGCCCCTGTTGATGGAGCCTCTGTGGGGCAACATCCTCTAACTTCAAGGTTTATGCATGGTGTCAGGCAGCTGAGGACCATCTGAAGGCCACGCATACCTTCCTGGAACCTTTCTGTGGTCCTGGAAGGTCTGTCAGGTGCCCCATTTGAGCCCTAAGAGTCAGTCTCAGAGATGCTTCTGACTCTAAAGGTAACTCTTCTGCTGGCCATGACATCTCTCAAGCGAGTAGAAGATCTTCAAACTGTCTCTGTTGCCCCTTCCTGCCTTGACTTTGCCCCTAGATTTAGTAAAGCCTTTCTATATCCTAGGCATGAATTATATTCCTAAAGTTCCTACATCTGCTGCCAATTTGCACCTACTGTGTCCAGGAAAGGCTCTCTGTAATTACATCCACCCCTCTGGCCAGTGGCGTAAGTTGGAGAAGCTGATGGTCTGTTTTGACCGCGACAGTAGAGGTGATGTTGTGTCGAAGCAGCGCGTCTCTTATTGGATCGTGGCAGCAATCTCTCAACAACCTCCTCGAAGGCTTTGTCCAAAGGGGTATCCTTACAGGATATGTGTGCTGAAGCGAGGTGGTCTATGTCCCACAAATTCATTCAATATTATAGACTGGATATACATTCCACCTCAGGCTTGAGTGTCTTGCAGTGACCCTCGGGCTCAGATCTTTTGAACAGGCCATACCCTCAATATGATTGAGTGGGTGTTCTCATTCCCATAGCGTGAAGCTCACGCAATGTGGAGTTCCCTTTGAACGGGAACCTCTGGGTTACGCATGTAACCCTGTTCCCTGAGAAGGGTACGAGACATTGCGTAGCATTGTCATACTGGGGCATGCCTGTGAATTACATCTTTGCTTCAGATAATAGAGGTTGACGGTGCAGTTCACAGGTGCCGTTTTTATATCACGCCACGCGCTTAATTGCCACATAACCTGATCACGGCTGGCCTATAAATAGGCATGATGTTACATAAGCTTCAGATACCTGTCACGTGCTAGGGTGCTTCCCACAGCATGAAGCTTACGCAACCATCTCATTGCATTCCCAGGGAACAGGTTTACATGTGTAACCCATACATTTTTTTGTTTGTTTTGTTGTAAGATTACACATTTAGGGGTTGATTTAAAATGTTCAGTCTTTGACATCAGACAATGGAAAGTATCTCAAGTCTAATCATGGTTTTTTACTGGTGAACAAAAGATTCTTTCATTTTCTCTGAACTAAAACAGTCTGAAATAAAGGACACACTATATTGTTACCCGAGAACATCCATGCATGACCAAGCAGCAGAAAGCAATCAGGAAATTAAGGAGAACCATAAAGTAGCTTGACTTGGTTTATGGTTCAGGATAAAGTCCCAGAGAAAAAGCCATGCACTTCAATTACAATCTCATTTGAGATAACCGAGCCATAAAATAATGCCATTCAAAGTCAGCTTTGCTTCCTAATCAGCAGATGACTAAAAAGTCCATTCATATTTCACAAACTGTCACCTGAAATTCAAAAGGGACTGCAAGTTCTTCAGTTGAACCTCATGTTACAAACCAATCTCACACAAACGTTGTGAGAATTATAGCAGGTGTGAGTGATTGCAGTGGATTTGATACAGATGAAGTAATCAGAAAATGGTGGATAACCTTAGCCCTCACCTTAAACTTAAATCACGTAATAACTTCTGAATTTTCACACTCACGCATATTGCACATTCACATTGGAAGCCGTTATGTTGCCCTCTCCACACATGTCTAATGTTCTTTATACCTGTGGGTAGTATTCTGTATTTCTATAGCAATATAGAGTTTAAATTTTGTATAGTAATAATATTTTATACCACAGTGCTGTTGAAATATTATACAAAATATTCAGACTTAATTTAAAATCAGACAGTCTTATTACTAACCCTGTAGATAAAAATATAGCAATATCAGATCAACGATTAGAATGTTTTACTCCCCTTAGAGAGACTGAACTAATTTCATTAATTTCTTCATGAAAATAATCAACTTGTGTACTAGATCCCTTACCTACATGTTTCTTTAAACAGATTATTCTAGAAATAATCAATTCCCTTCAAAAAATAATAAATTCTTCCATTAGCAATGACTATGTACCTAAATCATTGAAACTTATTATCAAACCCCTGATTAAAAAACCTGACCTTGAACCCTGTCAATTGTCTAGCTATAGGCCAATAGCAAATATCCCCTTGGTTGTAGCACAGCAGCTATGCTCATACCTACATAGGAACACCATTCATGAAATGTATCAATCAGGATTTAGGCCTTATCATAGCAAAGAGACAGCAGTGGTTAAAGTGGTAAATGACCTACTACTGGCCTCTGATCAGGGTTGTGTCTCCTTGCTTGTGTTGTTTGCCCTTAATGCAGCTTTTGATACCATTGATCATACTGTTCTCCTTGGTAGACTAGAAAATGTTGTTGGCATTAAGGGAAAGCCCTCATCTGGCTCAGGTCTTGTTTGATGCTCATTTGATGCTCATGTAGAAAATATTACTAGGATAGTCTTCTTTCATCTCATAAATATTGTTAAGATAAGCTAAGATTATAAGATAAGAAATATAACGTCATTACACGATGCAAAAAATTAGTTCATGCTTTTGTCACCTCTAGGTTAGATTATTGTAATACCTTACTGCCTGGATGTTCCAGTAGGTGCATAAACAAACTCCAGTTAGTACAGAATACAGCTGCAAGAGTCCTTACTAGAACCAGAAGATATGACCACATCACCCCTATCTTATGCACACTGCACTGGCTTGAAGTAAAATTTTGCATTGATTATAAAATACTACTACTGACCAATAAAGCACTGAATAATCTTGCGCCACAGTACCCGAGCGAAATTTTGGTCTTTTATGATCTGCCACGCCCACTTCAATCAAAATGTGTAGGCTATTCGTTGGTACATCAAATAGTGAAGGCTACAGCAAGGGGAAGAGTTTTCTCTTACAAAGTGCCACAGTTATGGAACAGCCTTCCAATTAGTGTTCGGGATTCAGACACAATCTCCATGTTCAAATCCAGCATAGGAGCAGATCTAAAGGGCTCACAGGCATAGAATGTTGTGCTGAACTGGGATGTTTGGATGCTGTCACCCCCCACTTTCACGCATTCAGCCATGTTTGTTGATGGTGGAATCACTGGCCGCCTTATATCCCAGCGTGCCCTCATGTCTGTGTTACCTTCTGTCTCTCCCTCTTAGTTGTGTTGTCATAGCTGTTCTTGCCGGAGTCCCTGCTTACACTCACACAAAGTACATTGTCCTTAACCATTACAGGACAATAAGCATACCTAATAATGTCTCCCTCTGTTTCCCTCTCTCTCACTATCTTTCTGTCTGAGCTACACATGATACTCCTGAGATGGCAGTGATCCTGACCCCTTCTGCTCTCCGGACTTGCCTGATCCAACCTGATGCCCTTCTTCTGGTTGGAGTTCTCCTCAATTGGAAGTCACATGCTGCTGCTGACGATGGCCCCACATGGTGAAGCCTAAAGATCATTAGGTTTGCTGAGGATGGTACTACTTAAAAACCATAAGATGGCTTTTTGACCTCAATTCATATGAAGAGTTATGCTATGATGGCTTAAGAATACAATTGCCACAAAGAGTTTTGCACTCAAGTCTCCATCAGTGAACAGTGGAGAAGTTCAACAAAGTCTTCATGTAAAAACTGTAATAAAATTTCTTGGTTACACAATTGCACTATTTGACCATGTAGCATTAGCACATGTATAGAAGGGATTTACTTATTTATAATCACAATATCTCTTGTTACCCAGATAAGGATGGGTCACCTTTTGAGTCTGCTTCATCTCAAGGTTTCTTCCTCATATTCTCTCAGGGAGTTTTTGCTTGCCATTGTCGCCTCTTACTTGCTTATTAGGGATACATTTAGAATGTATATACTGAATTTATATATTTTGTTTCTGTAAAGAAGTAAAGAAGAAAAAAGGTAAAGAAGTAAAATCACCATGGATGTTGTGAGATTGCTACTAGTGGTGATGCGCCTTTTTCTCTATATCCATTATATAAAAGCTTTAAATGTTTTATGATGCTTTGAATGAAGTGTTGACAAAAATACTGTATAAATCAGTGCTCGTAACCTGAACCTAAAATGACATACAACTTGACCTCAAGTCTAACTTGAGTCATACAGGCATGTGTGTCATACAAAAAATACATGTGTGTCTAAAGTCATACAGGCATGTGTGACCTTAAAGAGCGTATAGTCCTAACATCCATAGCTGGTGCTTGTGAAACCGTCTGGAAGCGTGTGTAACTATGTCTGTGCTTGTTAGGGTCTAGTCAAATGTCTGCAGATTAAAGATTGAGATTGTAATAAGGCCACTTTGCCAGGGTTTGAGTCATGCTTGTAATACATTTAGTACATAAAGCGACTAGCCAAGTCAAGTCAGGAAGAAGAGCTCTAGTTCCAGGAGGCTACCTTGGGTTCTCAAGAGGTTAACAGGCAGGGAGGGCAAACTTTATAAATCAATAAACCTGTCTGGATGGTGTTCTGTCTCCTTTTCTCTCCCTCTTATCCTTTTCTCTGTCTCCACACTATATGATTCATACAAGCTTCTACTTCTTTATGAGCAAGTCATGCTGAGATGCCTTTATCTGTACTTGTCTTCAAATAAGACATTGGTCAGAACTTATATATATGTATAGTATAATGTATATGTATAATATATATGTACAGTATGTGTATTATGCAACTAGTAAATACATAACTAGTGGTTTGTACTCCTTTAAACTCCTTTATCATTAAGTTTTCCATTCTTAAGCATTCAGTATTATTGAGGAGAAGTGAGGAATGCAAATCTAAACCCACTGGTATGCCTGGGACTGTACTGTATCAGAGAACACAATATAAGCTACAATAATTAACGTTAAACCTCTTAATTGCATCCTGGTACTTGAAGTTTAAAGCCACAAAGCAACTCTATAAATATGCTGACAGCTGAAGATGACATCCGTAAGTGATTCCAGCAAGTGCTTAGAAAAAAAGCATTTATTACAATCTCAGAGGTAGTGCTGTTGGCTTCCTCTTGACATTACTCTTACTCTTCACCTTTGAACATCTGCTTTTAATAGGGTGCTTATTAAAGGAAGCCTGTATCTAAGTCCAGCCCTGATATCCTAAACTATGTGACTGTGAGCTGTAATATTTCATTGTAATACTCAACTATCAGGAGGATCTTTTCTTACAGAAGTTCATACCGTGATTCACTTGTGACATTTTATTTCATGTCAGAATGCAGGAAATTTATTCATCCATCATCAAGTGCAACTAAAAGTAGAAAAAATAAATAAATAAAATAAAAATACAGGATTTTTATCTGGGTGCCTTTACACCTTTTAAATAAGAGAACATACTTCAGTAGATTTAAATTGTCTCAGTAGATGCTATTTCCCAGACTCCTAGTTTATGTCTATAATTATTTTTTATCGATGTTCAGACTCAAGGCCCACAGCAACAGAAAACAGGACAGACTTGCCACTGCTTTGTTCAGAAATAAAGTTTGAGTCAATAAATTGTCCTTATATGAGTCAGTCTGAAACCACAGTCTTGGCGTTTTATGAGTAATTCTACATACATGATATACAATACTGTGCAGTCTTATGCACATGTAAAGATAGAATGTCTTATGCACATGTAAAGAAAGCAGGAAAGCAAAGATGTCCTGAAAAAATACTGAATTGAAATGTTTGTTAAATTTAGAGATGCACCGCTGTATCGGCCAATAATCAGTATCGGCCAATGAAGGCAATTTTTCAGTTTTGTGTCAGTATTTCTAGATAATCTTCCTTCCTCATGGTGCCATCTATTTTCTTAAGTGCACCAGTGCTGCCACCCCATACTTCACAGTGGAGATGGTTTTCTTCGCAATAAAGGCCTCACCCTTTATGCATCATAGTGTACGTATCATATGTGTTCATCATTATGACCAAACATTTACATTTTTATTTAATTTGATCAGATAAGAAGGCTCCAGGCTCCCACGCGACCTTGTGTAGGATAAGCAATATGCAAGATGGAGGGACGGATGTATGGATGAATGGATTGGATGAATGGATGGATGAATTGATGGATTTGACCAGATAAGACTCCAAAAAGCTGGTGATCACCTGCAAATTTGTCTGTTTTTTTCTATGCTAGTCTTGGAGTAAGAGCTTCTTTCTTGTCCGACATGGTAATGTAGGACTCTCCTAATTCTGGATGTTAATATTTGGTACCTGATGCCTCAAACTCCTTCATCGGTTCCTTTGTTGTTGGGGTTCAGTTGAACCTTTTAGTTCAAAGTACATTCATCCCTGAGAGTTAATTTGTGCCTCCTTCCTGAATGATGTAGTGTCTGTGTGGTCACACGATTTTTATATTTGCATACAAATGTTTGTTGTACTTTCAGTTGTTTGGATATTGCTGCTGAGGAGGAACTGGACTTGTGAGGGTTCACAGTGTTGTTTTTTCTGAGGTCTTAGCTGAGCTGCTTGGATTTTCCAATGATATCAGCCACAGATGCACTCAAAATTAACTCCTAACTATGACAAGTAATTACATCTATTCTCCACTAGAATTCTGATATAGTGAATTAAATCTAAACAAACACAAATGCAAAACTCAACGCAGACAGGAACCTCGGCAAATGATCAAAGCAGAGATTGTAGAGCTGTGAGGATGAAATGATACCCACTGCTCCATTATGCCATTTTGGCTGAATTTTCTCAAAGCAATCACAGATCATCATTTTTAAATCATCATCATGTCAGATTATTGTTAAATAATAAAGCCAGCATCACATTTAAAACTCTCTTTACCAGTTTAGATGATTTTGTGATGTTGGGAAACTGAACGCCTTCTCATCTTTACAAGACAATGCTTCCTATAGTATTATTTATATCAATTATATTGCATACATGATTTATATTTTGTTGTTATTCATTATAAACATTATATACATGTTTCTTATATGGATCCTTTATATGCACTTATTATAAATGTATGTGTTAACATACTCTAAACATAACATACTCTATATTTAACCTCTATAATTTACCATACACTAAAACTGTCTTAATTAAGTTTAAGTTTTAATTAAAATGGTTTATGAAAATGACTGCAATGATTAGTATGTCCTTGCTTCATTATGTAATGAATAATTATATAAAACAAATGATTACAGCCACCTGAAAAAAGTCAAGAAAACATTTTCATTTGTTTCAATATAGAAACTGGTTGTTATGGTGTATCTGTAGATAAAGCACAAGATTAAAAGGATGTTTTCATGCTCTTGCTCTTGGGTTAGCTGGAAGAATTAAACTTTTGTTCATCTGTTTCAACTGATTGAATATGAAGCCCCATAGTGTATTTTTTTCAACTGACACTGATGACTGCTTCAGTTGAAAACCTAATTATGCGAGAAGTTCCACCCCAATGAAAGGCATTTCAAACATCCCCAATGCAATCTGGATCCGGATGATTGATTGACTTTGAAGTCAAGGGTCACAAATGGGTCTCAATTGCCCTGACCAAATCGGTTATTTTTTCGGCACGACGCACAGGTCATGACAGATTGCCGGTCACGCCATGGGGCAGTTGTGGGGCACCAGATGTGTAGTATGGGACTGTGGGTTCAAAGTTAAACGCTAACACATGTTCTCCGCACCCTCCCGGGAAGGCACAGCAGGAGGAGGAATAGGTTGTCTTCCTACATCCGGCTGTCCTAGGGGAGCAGGAAACGTGGAACTCTGGACTGCTGTGTGATTTCAGCACTCTCCCTTAACATGTAAATCACTGCTGTTTTTACATTCCCTGTGAAACAAATATATGAACGTGGTCTCAGGTTGACGCTTGCTCAAAGTCGGTGCAACGGTGCAAGAAGGAGGGAGGAAGGAATGATGGGAGGTCTGGAGCAAGAGAGCTAGAGAATGTGGGAAGCTGCAGTAAAGAGGGAAAGTCGTTCCATTGGTTGGAGACACAGAGGGTGAATAAGGAGAGAGGAGGGTTGGTGCAGGAAGGAGGGGGTAAAGGAAAATGGGAACAGAAGGAAGGATTGGGTGAAGGATAGCATTTACCTTTTCTCCCGGAGAGATAATAGGCTCTCTGGGGTGCTATAAAAGTTTCATTCTGTCCCACCTCCTGGCAGCCAAGAATAATGATAGTGGCGTTTCAGGTCAACAAGGTCACAAGACTGAAGATTTGCAGCACAAGAGAGCAACCAGCTGAGGTAAATTTTGACGATGTTTTTACAAAGCAGGAGAGTAAATATGTCTGTTGAATGACCATTGTGCTTTGAGCCATTTTTGAAGGATACAGTTTCCACAGTTGGTGTGACATTCATCATATACTGTAGGAGACCACAAACCTAAAGCAATAAATTGTTCTTAATGGCTTTGTTTGGACTTACAGGCATGTCTGATCCCCAAATCCTCCTACCCCTGAACAGAAGAAAATCAAGCAGATTTGAATTAATTCTACATTTATTTATATTACAATTTTAAACTACCCCATATACAGTACAATGGAAAGACAAATCTCACACTGAGAATTTTGTCCTGATGTGTCTAAAAAGGAGACCAACAAAAATGTCTTCAGATAAGTAACCAGAGAAATAGTTAACATCTCAGATAGTATCTTCTTCAGAATTCTAATATGATAATATTCCTATATGAATGTGCTACTGTAATGACACCCTCCTGTCATACTTCATCATTTGTCTCTCATATCAGTCACTCCAACACAGAGACCTTGAGAAATTCTTTCTTTTTAAGAAGATATTAAATAACTTTTAAGCCCAGTTCCTTTGATTAGCATGGAGACATATTTGAGAGCAGCACGTCACCCGAGAATCAAAAAGGGAAACGAGGACATGGGACCATTTGTTTGTTGGTTAGAGGTGGTCATGCTGAGAAAAGACAGATTTGAGGAGAGAGATCCCTTCACTTCATTCCACATTCTCTTTGATCCCTATCACAGTGACCAGCCTGGTGAAAACTATTACTCACAGTACCTCATGTTTGGGGGAATTTGAGAGATTATAATCTGAGCTCTACACTCTACATATCAACCCAAAGATCTTTTGGTGCATGGATAAATAAAATCTTTGATTTAAGAGACTCACTTTGAAACCCAGGCTAGATAGATGGATAGATAGATAGATAGATAGATAGATAGATAGATAGATAGATAGATAGATAGCACTACTCCTACACTGGTAGATGTAAAGTATGTCTGGAATATTAAACCTGTGAAGTTTTCTGGGTGTTCTGAGAATGTTTTTATAATATATATGCATATATAGAAGTTCATACAATGTTAATTTAAAAAAAAAAAAGTTGCACTAGGTTAGTTTGGGTATAACTGACAACATTAATATTCTAAGTAAGAAATCAAACTGCTATTATAGGAAAATCGTCAATGACAGGGTGGAGTTATGTGACGTTACAACCCCAAAGTTGACTATTTTCCTATAATCTCACATGCCAACGTGTTTTATTCTTCTTACAACATAGCAATTAGGCAACATAATCCACATATTCCATATGTAACTACAAAGCTTTTTTTTCTGTTTAAATGATAAAAATGATAATTCCACAATGCCTGCAAAATAGTTAATGTAATGCAAGAACGACATTCTAGTGATGTTCAAAAAACATGCTAAAATAATATTACATATCATATATTACATTACGTATTATTATAATTTTATTTTATTTATTATTTTTTACAGTGCTGTTAAATTGGATCTGACAGGTCAAAAGATGCTCTACATACATTAATTAAATAATATGTGTGTTTTTATATATGGTGAACCTTTCTGTGAGTAGATGTGTATTTAGCATTTATGGAAGTCTCCAATGTCAGGTAAAGCTGCATTGCAAAAAAAATGGCACAGTAGCAAGTGATCATATCTTGAATATAGTCAAATTGATCTGGGATTTTCTATTATAAGATCACAATGAACCAAATATAAGATTTTTAAACCAGTTTCTAGCTATTTTACTCATTTCAAGATTGAAATTTTCTTCTGTTGGCAGATAGTAATAAATGCTTAAAATTCAAAAGATTTTCTGCCAATAGTGTAACAAAATTTCAAGCTTGAAATGTTTAAAAATGTATAGAAATTGGTTTAATAATCTTATATTTGGTTTATTGTGATCATATAACACAAAATTCGATATAGATTTGACTACATTCTAGATATTTTCACTTGATGTCTTTTTAAATTTTTTTGCAGTGTGTAAGTAAGATTTTTTTACAAATGAAAGTCTTCAGGACAGAGAGTTTCTCAATTACATGTCAAGCTGCATTTTTTTTTTTTTTTTTTTTTTTTGCCTTATTAACTTCAAGAGTGAGAAAAATGATAGGGTGGTGAGGAAACGACTGCTGTTTAAAGCTGCTATAACATAAGATGAGAACAGGAACTAACCTGTTCTATATAACACTAATAACTCTGTTAGCTGGGATTTTTACTTTCAGATTTTTACTTTCATAATCCTCCAGCACAACTGCTTCAGAACTTTTATTAACATTACAATTAACAATATACTGTATAAGCACATAAAGAAAGTTTAACACAAATTACTCAAAAGGGCCATATCACTCTGTTAACAATAACTGTTGGGAATTAATGTTCATATATTCATTCACACTGTTTTGTCATTTTTTTTTTTTTTTTTTTTTTTTTTTAGGCTTGGTTATTTTTCTTGTTGCTTTATTTTCAGTTGAATCTGAGGTTTCTCTCTAAACCAGTAATTTCTCCATAAATATAACACAAATACTATATACTTACAGGCAAACAGCCCGTGTATGTACTGCCATTGTATTGGAACACAAATCTTTTTAGTTTGGTTCATAAATTTCCTACATTATGCTTTGTGGTGAAATGTGTCAGAAAGATAAGCACACCCTTGGGGAATAAGTTGAAAGTTCATACATGTGAAATTTATGTCGGGTGAGCAATGATGTCAGAATCCCTGCAGAAGCTCCACAGTCACTGAATTTCACATAGCACAATAGCTTTGGTGTGTGTGGAAGTCTGTAGGAAAAAAAGCCCAGGTAAACACAGCAGTTCCACAGAACATTTCCAGAGAAAAAAGGTAAACGTAATGAGCTCACCACCCGGGTGTCTGGGAAACTCTTTATTAGAACACATGTGCTTTGTGTTATAGAGAAAGAGCCAGTGGATATGTGTAAGCTCCAACAACAATAAAACTAATTTCATCTAGAACCAGACTGATGTAGATCATTTCATAATGTTTTGTAACTGTATCTTAACAAGTCTTAAATGTGTTTTCATATTTTAAAACCGTTTGTGCTCACACTGGGCTTCATTTATCAATCTTTTACTAAATTTGTGTGTAAGTGTTTTTGTAGGTCAAACCTAACTAAACAGCTGTGCTTACATTTTTGCACACAAGTTTACTTTCCAGAAAACTGAGTGTGTTGATTTAATTTTGTTATAATTGACTAACTAGTCAAAACTGCACCTAGTGATGATTTTTCTTCTGCTGGTATTGCAAAATCAAATTTCTTTACATTAGAACGGGGTATTTTTCTGCTCATGTTTACAATACCTTTTACAATAATAAAATTAAGTAATTATTTAAAAAAAAAATGTGGAAGTTTATACCAATCATGGTATGCGTTTGTTAATTTTAAATCCACCTGTGTCCAATTGTATCCTTGCACAATAAATATCTCTGATTTTGGGAGGTCTCGCAGCTACAACAGCAGATCAGACCAGAACAAGTACCTACCTACACCTGAAGTTTTGAGATGTTAAGAGCAAGAAAAAAAGGTGGAGAAGTTTATAAAAAGATCAACAAAGCTTTGAACTTTCTTAGGAGCATAGTAAAATAATTTCTAACAAATGGAAAAAAATATGGCACAACCTAGGTACTACCAAGACTGAGTGCTCAAGCATGAAGGGCAATTGTCATAGAAGTGTCCAAGAGTCCAGCTACAATACAACACTGAAGGAGTTACAGAGCTCACTGGCTGAAATAGGAGAAACTGTGCAGACCTGAATAATATAATCACCTGTTCACAGATCAGGTTTCTATGGGAGAGTGGCCAGAAATAAGCGACTTCTGAGAAAGGCCATGTTAGAAAATCAAAGATCTTTTTGAAAAAATTTAATTTGCGGTGTGATGACACTAAAGTTCAAGGATTTGTTCTAAAGCCAAAGCATAATGTTTGGTGCAAACAAATTATAGCCCAACATCTACGTATCATGACTATGATCAAGCATGGTGGTGGTAGGATCATGCTCTAGGGTTGCTTTTCAGCAGGAGGAAGGAACTTGAAATCTTGTTGCCATCACGGCAACATGGATGGAGTCAAATACAAGCAGATTGCTGAGCAGAACCTGTTCCAATCAGCCAGACCTTTAAATATGCCTTACCTTTAAATATGGTGCAGAGAGGAAAAGCTTGTATTATATTTTTGTCTGTGTTGTTTCACAAAGTGTATAGTGTAACTGCAGATATCAGATATGGGTCACTTTTAAAAGAAGATGTAAGCGGGCTGTCCAAAAAATTGGATATAGTCAACAAATCGGAATTGGCCATCAAGACCTGCAGTGTAAATGCAGCCAAAAAGGCTTGTAATTCACAGGCCACGAGCAACATAATTAGGATGATTACTGCTTTTGTGGGATCATCTGTTGCTATGATACCATCTAATTAACCTATTTCCAGCTAGCTGTGTGCATTTATAGCCTTAATGAGCACTTTCAACGTCAACCGAGGAAAAATCGTTGACAAAGCCTGATCCCCAGTGGCTGATTTAACAGATAGAGAGGGTTATGTTTCACGCTCATCGTCTGCAAAAAAAAAGACCGAGGGGGACAGCTAATGACAAAATCTGGTCATTTGCGAACCCGTTCCAACTTGTTATGTGGTCTCAAATGCACAAAAGTACCATAGCTAGAAATGTGTCTCAGAGGCTTGAATAGAGATTGTGGTATATGGCAAAGATAGAAAGTGATATGTCAGCACTTAAAAAGTGTGAAACAAGTCGAATAAATTTACACCACTGACAATGTGTCTTTAGGTGCGTCCCGAATCACACACTTATGCACTATTCCACGCCATTTTGTCATATAAATAGTGTGGTTAGAACGCCCCCAACCCCACCCAAACAAAAATGCACCTTAATTTACCAGATGCTGCACTTATTCAACCGAATAAACGAAGTGTGGAATGATTCATTCAACGGTTGCAGCTTTCCTTATGTAGTGGATGCGGAGGGGCTATATCAGGCACTATGCTCCTTAAATGTTTACAGAGCCAGCAGCCATAGTCACAACCACAAATTACTATGTTGATTTTAAATTTGTGCAAGCAAAATTCACCTTTCGAATTTCACCTTTTGAGACGATTACATCCATCTGACGGTGACTGAGGTCTTGTTGGGCATAAAAGGAAACATTAATATAAACAGTAAAATGTACCAATTAATTTCTGTTATCTGTTTGGCTATTTCGCTAATGCTAACGCACCATCGGATTACGTGAGTTTGATGTAATTTGTCCTCGCCCGGGAAACAGCATATACTTCCGGTTAGTACAATACCAGAAGTGTGCCATTTGAGAAACTACAACCCTTCTAAAATTCATACACTAGATGGTAGAGTGTATAGTGCATAGTATAAGTGTATGGTGTATAGTATGTCATTTGGGACACACCTTGTGTTTACTATTATAGCAGACATATGGAGATTGGATTTCTGACAAATTTCTGACAAAACAGACTAAATAAATTTTTTCTCAGAGTCTTTTTGAGTTTTCTATTTGTAGTATTCATCTACAACATTGACTCCTCAACATGAGCCTGATAGTATGAGTATGGCTATGTAATAATAAAACAAAGTGGATTCTCTATTACCATCCAGAAGTTGATTATTATGCTGTACAAGTCCATCCTGAAGTGTTTTATTCCTCTTACTCCCCAGACATTTGCAAGTGATACACAGTGATGCACATACAGTATTTAATCAATTTATAGTTATATTTAATGTTGTGGAATGTCCACGAAACAAGTTAGTTCCTGTTATCACATATTTTCCTGTTAACACAGATATAAATTATCACCAGCCTCTTGGTTTTCTTCTTGTTCTTTCTCTTCAGTTTAATAAGACAAAAAATCTCAAAGCCATCTGTCCCAAAGACAACCATGGTGGAAATCTTCTTAACTGTCACAAAATACTGACACTGGAGACTCCTTTAAATGTTTAGATGTTAATCTTTGGTAAATAACAATCTGTTTATTAGTAGTTTAAATCTGTGAGCGTCAGATATACAAGACCCCATGATTTAGTTGTTACTATAGAAATGACACATTAGATTGACACACTAGAATTAGTATCATAGTTTATCTGGAACTTATGGTATAGAAGTACTAATTACAACCTGTCTTTTGCTATGCACAACTTGTCAATCGCTTTGTCAATAGTCTACCCCATCAACATCAGTGGAAAGGGATCACCATGGGACTAGTATTTAGGTTCTTAATCATCCTTTGGTAGTGTCAGTTTCTGATCACATCACTGTTGCTGGCTGGCGATTTTTAGTTGGTGAATGGTTTCTCAACTGAGGTGTTGAGGAACAGTCCCAGCAACACTGTAACACATACACAACAGCACTGCACTACGGCATTACCATGTCACAGCTGTTAATGAGAAAATGCTCTCAAGAACCCTGTCTAGCACCTTTATGCATGCAGTCCTTGGGATAATGGGATATGTTTAATTCATTATAATTACAGCACTAAGACAATTACTCAAAGTAATTAAGTCTCACATTACTCTAACCTGATGTGACACAGATGTGAGTTAGAACTAAGGTATATCCTGTATACTGTACATGTGTGTGTGTGTGTGTTGCTTTCTTTTTGGTTGCTGAGATTAAGGTTAAGTTTAGAGTCAGTATTATTTATCCTCATTTATAATTGTGTCAATCGAAGCGCCTCACAATGATAGTAAGAGAAACGTGTGCATACAGTATGTTTTTTCATATAATTTTCTATGTTCGGGCAATTATTAATTTTCTATTCATCTGGTGCCTGAATACTTCATTTTAATGAAAAAGGCTACAGCTCACAGAGTTGCAAAAACCGCAGCAATAAAAATGTCAAGTGTAAGCAAAGTGGCCAAGAATGTGTGTCATGGGGATGGCATGCATATCTTGCTCTAATACTCCTCACCGAACCGATGAATGGCTTGCTGATTAAAGAGTTGAATGAAGTGGAGTACTACAGTATATTGTGCAGAATATTATTCGGTCTGCAAGATTCAGGCTTACATTGCATAGTTATATCTAGTGGACAATATTTTTAATGAAGTTAGATTCAAAACTGACTATTTTTACATCCTAGTTGCTCACCATATTGCACATGGCTGATCAAGACAAAATCTTGCATCAAAACATGTTGCTCACTTATAACTGCCATCTTTGAACATGTACGGTACATGTGGGTCTAGAAAAATAATATTATCATTATCATGATCTTATTGTGCATTATGTTTTTCTTCCACCCCATCCACAGTCATTATCAGGACAAAACGGACACCTGTTTCACTCATAAATGTATCACGTGAAAGAAATATGTGTTATTATGATTTACACTTTGCATCTTTAACAATAATCCCTTAAAAGACAGCATTGTAAAATGATTGTGCTTCAATAGAGAACTTCACATAGACATTATTATTATTATTATTATTATTATTGTTATTATTATATCAGTAGTAGCAGTAATAGTTGTAGTAGCAGGGGTAATAGTAACAGTCAGGGTTAGGGGGGTTACTTTAAAAATGTATTCTGTTACAGTTACAAATTACTTAATAAGAAAATGTAATCAGTAATATAATCAAGTATTGTTTTAATAAAATGAATAAACAAATAAATAAAAAGATCACTGTCTCTGATGCGGGTAACATTACATCAAAAAAGCTAGGGTAACCATATTCTGGTTTTCCAAAAAGAGGACACTTTTTCTTCTGTGTGTCAAGTTTCAAGGTTGGAGTTTCGAAGCAATCGCATAATTTCAAATAGTTTACTAAATGAACAGCAAAACAAAGACACCTTGGCATAATACTGTGGCAAAACGAACCATAAACTAAGAAGATCAAGAAACATGGTAACATAGAACACGGTGGTCTAAGACAAACAAAAGACAGAAACAGTGCAGACAATGGCTATATATACACAAGTGTGCTCATTAACAAACGTGAATCAGGTGCAGGTGGTCATGTGACATGCAGTGCAGTGGCTGATGGGAACTGAAGTCCAGCATTACCTCCTTGATATATGACACTGTGTCTTAATAGCATTCAAAACAGTGTTACTATGAATGCAGACTTTAATAAACTGAAAAAGACACACTAAGCATCACATAAAATATATATTAATTCATACCTTCTTTTGAATGTCTATGGAATACAATAAAATGCCACGTGCCATCAGATGCCACGAGTGTACCTTCTGCCATCATTTACAAATTTGAATGGCCATGTAATACAAAGCAATGTCATAACATGAAATTAAAAATTACCTTAAAAGGCCATGGGCATTATTTTGACTCAGGACAGCTGTCATTTGCTGCTATTGTCAAGCAACTGTTTGACGCCGTACACAACAGCACTTCACCTTTGCGCGTTTGCTGAGATTAGGCTAATGTCCAGTCATCAATCTGGGATCTGAAGCTTAAGCACATTTGGGTTATGCAGCAAGAAAACCATCTGAAGCACAAGTAGTGGCCTAGTCCATTCATCCATCCATTTTCCATATTGCTTATCCTACACAGGGTCATGGGGTGCCTGGAGCATATCCCAGGGGACTCAGGGCACAAGGCATGGGACTCCCTGCAGTGGGTGCCAACCCATTGCAGGGCATAATTGCACACACACTCACACATCCATTTACACACTACTGACACTTTAGAGATGCCAATCAGCCTACATGGCATGTCTTTGGACTTATGGAGGAAACCGGAGAACCTCCTGAAGCACGGGGAGAATAAGCAAGCTTCATAAGGGGGTGGACACACAGGGTGGAGGCAGGAATCAAACCCCCAACCCCAATGGTGTAAGGCAAATGTGCTAATCACTAAGAATGGCCTAGTCAAAGTCTTGAATTGAACTCCACTGAGAGGCTGTGGCAGGACATTAAATGAGCAGTTAATACTTACAAGATTTAAATTAAGAATTAAAGCAATTCTGCAAATAAGAGTGGGTTAATATTCCTCCATAGAGAAGTGAAAGAGTTCTCAGAAGCATTTGGGTCCTGCCAAAGGTGGTACAACCAGTTATTAACTTTAGGGAGCAGTTGCTTTTTCACATGGGTGACATAGGTTTTACATAACCTTTTTCCTTGCTTTATCCTGAAATTATGTTTTTAAAACTGTGTATTGTGTTTCTTCATGTTCTCTTTGTCTTATATTACATTTTGTAGGAGGATCATTTAATGTGACAAGAACACAAAAATATAGGAAATCAGGATATATGATGCTTTTAATACAGATAAATAATTTTTCACAGAACTGTTGCTCTATTTTCTTTCCATCCTGTAAGCCAAGTTTGTTGAGTAAGGTGAGCTAGTAATGACTAAAGTACAAATCATATTTTTTGTGTGTGTATTCACTTCTACTCCTCTGATGAATATCAAGTAAGGAAATAAGTTCATAAATATTTGGATAGTGACAATTTTGTCATTTTGCCTCTATACACCACAATGGATTTGAAATGAAGGACTTTCAGCTTTAATTCAAGGGGTTTAACAAAAATATTGCATCAACCATTTAGGAATTACAGGCATAGAGTCCCTCCATTTTCAAAAGCTCAAAACTAATTGCACAAACTAACAATCATAAATATAAGGATTATTTTTACTACTTTGATGCAAATCCTTTTCAGTCAATGAAATCTGGAACCTGTGTACATCACCAAATGCTGAGTTTCCTCTCTTGAGATGCTTTGCCAGGACTTTACTGCATCTCTTTCAATTGCTTCTTGTTTATGGAGCTTTCTGCCTCCAGTTTTGTCTTCAGTAAGTGAAAAGCATGCTCAATTGCATTGAGGTCATCAGGCATTTAAGAACATTCCATTCTTTTGCCTTAAAAAGCCCTTGGGTTGCTTTCACAGAACATTTTGGGTCATTATCCATCTGTACTGTGAAGCGCAGTCCTATCAGTTTTGCAGCATTTGACTGAATCTGAGCAGAAAGGATAGCTCTATACATTTCAGAATGAATCATTCTACTTCTATCAGCAGTCATCAATAAACACCAGTAACCCAGTTCTACTGGCATCCATATATCCATAACACTTCCTCAACATGTTTGACAGATGATATGGTATGCTTTGGAACATGAGCACATCCTTTCCTTCTCTATAGTCTTCTCTTCTCATCATTCTGGTACAAGTTAGTCTTGCATCAGAATTGGTCAGGCTTTTTTTAGAGGTTTTTTAGCAAAGTCTAATCTGGCCTCTCTGTACTTGAGTGTTACCAGTGGTTTGCATCCTGAGGTAAACCGTCTGTATTTACATTCATGAAGGCATTTCTTGATTATAGACTTTGACAATGATATGCCTCCTCCAGAGTGTTCTTGACTTGGCTAGATGTTGTGAAGGGTTTTCTTCATCAAGGAAAGAATTCTGTGATCATCCACTTTAGTTGTCTTCCATGGTCTTCTAAGCCTTTTGGTGTTGCTGAGCTCACCAGTGCATTCCTTCTTTTCAAGAATGTGCCAAATTGTTGAATTGGACACTCCTAAATTTTCTGCTATCTTGCTGATAGATCTTGTTTTTTCCTCCTTCACTTGGATCGACCTCTTTGGACCTCATATTGAGAGTTCCCATGAACAACTACCAAATGCATGAGGAAACAGGCCACATCTGGCCAACAAACTGCTTGTTGGTCAATTCCTTACAATTATTTTTGAGACTATAGAGGGACTGTCAAAAATGGCTATAATTCCATTTTCCATTTTAATGCAATATTTAAAGCTGAAAGTCTACACTTCAATCACATCTTACTTCATTGAAAATCCATTGTGGTGGTGTACTGAGGCAAATGTACAACTATTGTGTCACTGTCCAAATACTTATGGATTTGACAGTATAATAAGGTGGGAAATGTAAGCCATTGCATAATATGGCTGCATAGACATGGTCAGGTTGCACAATTGCTGCTTTTGTTCCTCCTTTTGAACTACCCAGAACCATAAATAAAGGAAGATGGGTAATTACAGGCTGAGGGAGGGAGCTCGTGCTTTTATCATGGCTAGAGAAAGAAAGTAGAGCTTCCACATTGTTTCCTTAATAAAGGCACAACCGAGAAGCTCAAGTGAAAGGGATTATACAGCAAGGTCCAAATCTCTGCATCCACTGTCAACAATTAATATAATGTTTAGCAAATTATATTTCTCAAAGCTTTCATCCTTCATTAATAGTCAAATGAAAGCAGTGACAATACAATTTAAAAGACCAAACTAAAGGAGGCAATACCACTGTCATAGGTTTCAGTTTCAACTATGAATGATTTACTGCTAATTGCAATTTTGAAACTGAAAATTTGAAATTGATTACAATTTCATAGTAAATATTATCAAAAGTGTTATTTTGGCCAAGAATATATTGCAGTAAGAATGCACAAGTAATTCACTATGCATAATGTTCTTACTTTGAACACTTCACCCAACTATTATTAACTATTAACATGCTGCATCATTTCTCCTGTTCACAACTATAATAAGGCACTGTTGTAATTGGCATCATTAACCATAATAACGTTATTAACAGCACCTTGTATATGAAATGCTCAAGGAACCTCAGCAAAGGAAATTTATGTTTCATTGCTTTCATTTCAGGCCCTGTAATCATTCAATACAGTATTAGATACTTCTAGCCAAAAAGCGTTTTTTAATTATGGGAGGTGCAGGTGTTTACCAACCAAGACAATATATCAGTAAAAAACCTAGGATGTGATTAGCAGATGTGATTAGGGACATAATTCTTGCCAGTCCAAACACCACCATTTCAACATTACCCACATCCATCCAGGTCATACAGTCCCACTAGAAAGTTTGTGAAACCTTTACAATTTTCTATATTTCTGCATAAATTTGACTTGAAATGTGATCACATTTTCATCTAAATCCTAAAAGTAGATAAAAAAGAACCAAATTAAACAAATTATGCAAAGCCATTATAGTTTGTGCATTGATTTATCGAACAAAATTATCCAACATTAAATATTTTTGACCTAAAAAATATGTGAACCTCTAGGAGTATGAGTTCATTTAAATGGGTAATTGATGTCAGGTGTTTCAAACAGACATGAGTTTAACAAGCCCTCCCATGGTTCAAGAACATAAACTTGGATCTTCATTATCGTAGTCTGGTCTTCATCAAACAGGTTAAGGACCTCAGAAAGAGTTATTGAAACTCACCAGCTCACCATGGTTACAAAATCATTTGTAAAAAGTGTGGACTCCATCAATTCACTGTGTGGCAGATGATATACAAATGGAGGAAATTCAGAGCCACTGTTAGTCTCCCAAGGAGTGGTCATCCAGCAAAAATCACCCCAAGGGCATGTCAAATAATATATTTGATGAATGTTCTGTAGACAGATAATGCCAAAACATAACTTTTGGGTTTAAATGAAAAGCAATATATTTGCTAAAAATCAAACACTGCATCCCAACATAAGAACCTCATCCCAGCCATGAAGCATGGGGGTGGCAGAATCCTAGTTTGAAGCTGCTTTGCTTCCTTGGGTCCAGGATGGCTTGCCATTATTAATGGACCTATGAATTCTGGATTGTACCAGCAAATTCTACAGGAGAATGTCAGGGTATCTGTCCATGAACTGAAACTTATACAGTGGGTCATGCAAAAAGACATTGACCCTAAGCACACAAGTACTTCTACAAAGTCAAGTATGTCTACAAAGAAATGATTAATGCAGAAGAAATGTAACATTTTAGAATAGCCAAGTCAAAATACAAACCTAAACCCAAAAGAAAAGGGGAGGACCTAAAAAGTGCAGTTCATGCAAGGAAGCCCACCAACATCACTGAGTTGAAGCAGTTTTGTAAGGCGGAATGGGCCAAACCAGTTGTGCAGGATTGATCAGCGGTTACCAGAAATGTTTGGTTGAAGTTATTGCTGCTCAACTGGTCACACCAGTACTGAAAGCAAAGGTTCACATACTTTTTCTGACAAAGATATTTAATGTTCGATAATTTTGCCGAATAAATAAATATAATATGTGGGCTCTCATTACCTAGTCTATAGGACTTGAAGATCCGATCACATTTCAGCTAATTTTTATGCAAAAATACAAAAAAAAAAATTCTAAAGGGTTCACAAACCTTCCAGCAGAATTGTTTATGCTTTTGGGTCATATCAGGTTTAGTCAAGTTACTGTGGGTTAAATGGATACCTGAAGCTGGAGTTAGAGAGACAGAGCTTGCGCAAAAACCTCTCCTACACCTTCCTATATATTTCCACACCATCCATTTGCTATGACCTCCCTGTTTCCTCCCTACTGCTTTGTGACTCCTACAATGTTTAAGCATAAAGCCAAAGTAACCTCAAACTTTACATGGTTCCACAACTTCCCAATATTCCCTGAATGGAATGCCAGTCCATTCACACACTCATTCACATCTACCATGGTTTTAGTAGGTGGGAGGAAACCGGAGAACCTAGAGGAAACCCACATGGGCATAGGGAGAACATTTAAGATGCCAGTATTCTGAGCTCAGCATCGAACCAGGAATCCTGGAGCCCATTGTCTATACCTAAAAAGTAAAATATACGGCATTGCAACATTTAAAAAAAACATAGCAGATAGTGGAAATATATACTTAATTTTCATTTCTCAAACAGTTAATCTTTAATTCATTTGAAACAAGGTATTATTAAATAAATCCAAAATTATTAACTGGGTAATGTATTAAATTCCAAAATAAAAAGGGTTATTCACATTTTACTCATAGTTATAATATATTAAGGAGCTTATATGAAATTTATTAAGAATTGGGAGAATGTGTCAATTTACAGTTCAAAGTCCTTTCTTCAGTTGGACAGATGTGCATGTCATTTGCATTAGCCTCAGGAAGAACAAGGAGGGAACGGAGCATGTCAACAGTTGTGCTGTCAGAAATCATTGAATAAATATTCCCCTTGGCTGTGATACAAGAAATCTTCAACATCTTTTTCAGTAGGCAATAAGGCTTGCTGTGTCAGGCTGATGAAAATTCACTGCCTCCAGTCCTCCAGAATCTCTTCATAAATGATGAATTCGGAGAGTGAAAGTATCTATGATGACAGAAATCACTTCGTAGAGTTTACAAAGAAAGTGCTGAGTTTGGAGGGGCAAAGAAGAAGTAGATATTTTTTTGAAGAATGCAAGGCAATATTTCACTTAGTATCTACAGCTTTGCTTCATTCGTTTTGAGAACAGAGTTCTTTTGCCTAGAATGTAGATCCACCATTATTCAGCTCCTGCACATCAAACATCACCTTTCAATAATAATAATAATAATAATAATAATAATATAATAAGAAGAAGTGGATATATTTGAATATACAATGCAGCATAAAAAGTTGCTCCAAGACCCTCAAATCTAAAATATAATCTGGTCCATATGACGTGGGTGTTAACATGAGAAGAAACTGTGAGAATTATTGTTAGAACATGTTAAGTTTATTCCCAACATATTAAATGACATTATACCACAGTGCTGTTGAATTCTCAAATCTAACCGGTTGAAAGTTTTCAGAAATTTACTATAACAGCAGCTCTGACAGCAGTGGCAGCTGTAATTCAAATGATTGGTTTCAATTAAGGCATTTGTACAACTTTAAAAAAAAAAAAAAAAACACCCTATATTTAATAATCGTTACTATGGTGAAGTTGTTTGTAAGGAGGTGGTTATTTAAAATGGTTGTTTTAATGGAAGACGTCTCCAGTGTAAGGCACATTGAAACAGTCTCTACTTCATGGTTTTTCTGTAGCATGAAAAGCTGCATATTTTTTCTACTTAGAAAAAAAGAGAGGGAAACAGAGGAGGCTGGTGAGGCAATGACTATTACCGGGTTATATCATAAATATAAATGGTTAAATGGCCAGCATTCTTTAATGCTGTTCCTTAATACATTTGAAAATTCTAATCACTGGCAAATTGCTGTGGTGTAAGAGGAGTAAAACACGTCAGGACATGATGGTTTTGGAAATATTCAGGTTGGTTTCAGTTACTTATCATGGTAACAGCCTGCACACCACCACCCTGTCATTGTTAATTTTTCTATAACAGCATGCCCCCAAGTGTTTTATTCCTTACACAGAGTCTGAAACATACGTATGTAAGTATTTATACATCTCTGTGTGTATGCAGTTGATGAATAGTGTCAGTGCTCTGCTAATGATTCACTGCTGCTTTTGACTGCTTCCAAAATAATCGTGTTCACAACTTCGGATGAAGATACGTGTTAACAGAATTATGTATGAGCTAAAATATCTTAGAAACTGATTTGTTATATTTTACCCAAATCAGTAAGTTATTCTGTGCCAACAGAGTAATAGAAGAAGTGCAAAGATATAAATTAAGTAATAAACTTTAACAAATTTACATGACTAGAATAATAACTTTAAGCTTTAAGGTTATACACTGACTTAGAATGATGCATTTTCGATAACAGCAAAGATAATTACTAAATCTTGTGCTTATTAGAGTAATACTTCTTGTATTACTAAAAAAATTATTATTATTATTATTATTATTAGTAGTAGTAGTAGTAGTAGTTGTAGAAGTAGTCGTCATAGTAATAATAGTAGTAGTAATAAGTATTAGTAGTAGTAATAGTACTAGTAGTAGTAGTAGCAATTGTAGTAGCAGTAGTAGCAGGGGTGGCTGTGACTCAGGTGGTAGAGCGAGTTGTCCACTAATTGTAGGGTTGGCAGTTCGATTCCTGGACCAAATGACCCCACATGACCCCACATGACCCTGCACTTAGTAGTAGTAGTAGAAGTAATACTAGTCGTACTAGTAATAGTACTCCTTAGCCAATCCCGGTGTCAAGCTAGCATCTTGCATGCTACCGTTGTTGTGAGTGTGTCTGAGAAACAGTGTAAAGTGCTTTATAGAACTGCAGACCATTTAATAGTAGCAGCAGTTGTAGTAGTCTTAGTAGAAGTAGCAGTAGTAGGCATTAGTAGTTATTAGGAGTTACATAAACAGCACATGAACTGCACTTTGTAGTAGTCCTAGTACTATTAGTAGTAATAGCACAATGCTGCTATTAATCTCTGGATATTATTTCCAGACATACACATACACACCATTTTGTATCACAGTTTACCTACAAATTGTTATCTTATTATTGAGATGACTTCTTTATCATTGGTTGCAACATTGCAAAGTAGTAAACAAAAAATTAGGTGCAAATTTTGTTTGCATCAAAAGCCCTCAACTCTACAGTATTTACTACATACCTTCATATTTTTCAGAATGCTGACCTGTAGTTGAAATGTTTTCATCCCTCCTTTCCAGCGTGAACAGTTAAACAGACAGTAATTCAGTTGTCTTGGTGCTTTGCAATACACAGAACATCCTAATTAGCATAACGTTCTGCCTTTTCCACCTGACCTCTTAAACTTTTGTCAGGTTGTTGTCGTTGGTTGTTTACACCCATATGATAAACAGGTCCTTTGTCAGGCAGCATTATTTACTATGCAGTACCATGCACACCTCAAAACTGGCAAATGAATCATTTTAATCTAATTCTTCCTAATCAAAGGGTCAGGCTTTTGTTTTATTTTTGATGCCCTTAACCTGAGTAATTATCTTACAGTATGCATGAATATATTAATGTGAGGTTCCCCTTTCTAAGGTCTGTTTAACATGCAAATAATGAGCTGGACCTCAGATTGTGTGGTTCTGTCATCTTGGGAAAACAAGCAACTTTTTGTCTAAATTGTTTTTGTTTGTTTGTTTGTTTTTACTACAGTTCTTATTATATAGCTCTTCAGATCTTTTGTATAGATCATTTAATATGGTTAAATTGATTTAAAAAAAAATAAAATTATTAGCTCACATCATTTTAAACCATTTGGTAGGTCACAAGTTACAAGTGATCCCCAATCAATCATGACTGGGGTTCCACGAAAGATAATCATATGTAGGAGTGTCACAGCTCAGTCAGATCAGAACTCAATTTCCCAAGATGCAACACTCACTTCTCATGCACGCAGGCGCTCACCATCCCCGGAGTTCTGATCAGACACACCTGGCACCAATCACACACACACTGCTAGTACTTAGGGATGTCATTCACCTAGAGTCAATGCGAAGTATACGTGCAGTTAACTCGTTTTTCTGCGTTATCAAGCCGATCTAGTTAGTTAGTCTTCTCGTTATCCTCGACCCTTGTTTCCGGTTTCGACTACGCTCTCTGCCTGACCCCATTTGTGTTCGTCCGATCGCTTGACCATTGCCTGTCTTACGACTACGTTTCTTGAACTTCCCGATACCACGCTCTACACCTGCCGCCCGCTTCTGCTTCCGTGCCGATTCGAGGTTCGTGACAAGGAGGAAACACAAACATCAGCTTTGTAGATTTACTCTTTGCAGAAAATATAACTTCACACAAATATAAACCGATTAGCCATAGCATTGACAGGTGAAGTGAATAAAATTAATTATCTCATTACAATGGCACCTGTGAAGGGGTAGGATATATTTGGCAGCAAGTGAAAAGATAGTTCTTTAAGTTGATGTGTTTGGAAGCAGGAAAAATGGGCAAGTGTAAGGATCTGAGCAACATTGCCAAGGGCTGAATTGAGATAGCTATACGACTGGGTCAGCTTGCTGCGTATGGGGCTGCGTAGCTGCAGACCAGTCAGAGTGTCCATGCTAACCCCTGTCTACTGCCTAAAGTGCCTACACTCTTAAAACAGATTTTTTTTTTTAATGTTTAACACACCTGTGTGTCTAGTTAAGGACAATATATGTTGTGTTGTGTTCAACACAGTCAGTCTGTTAGTACATTTAGCACATGTTAGTACATTTCCACACATTGATGTGTTCAAAATAACACAGATGTGTTGTTTATACTTTTTCCTACAATTATCCTAAAATGCAATTTGTTTGTATGCTAAAACTGTAAAATGCTTACAAAATAAACAAACAATTGCATGAAATTCAGGTGCCATTTATTCAAATCATTAAAACATTTGACAGATGTAAGAATTGGAGTTGATGCATCTTCTTACAAATCTTGTGGCCATCTGGGAAGGCAAATCCCACTCCCTTCCATTTGAAAATCTGTAAAAGAGCAAGAAGAGTGTTGGTTAGTTGTTAGCTACAAAATGCATTTGGGCTCTAACTGAGAAATTGTGTTACAGAATTCCAAATTGTGTATTTTTTAAAATGTGACTTCCACTCTCCTAATGAACAAAATGGTGCTGTAGACTCATCAGGAAAATCTAACTAACTTGTGGATATTTATTTTCCAGCCTTTAGCACCTCATCTCCTATTTTTTTGCACAACCTAATTAATTCAACCAACATTACAGAGAAGTGGAAAGCATTACAACCTAACCCCCATCCTTTCTTTTTGTCACATTAACCTTGTGAAGAACTTTTGGCCTCGACATTACTGGACTAGCTAAGTTCCGTTAGCCACTGACTGTCCGCACCTGCTAACCAGCATTAACATTCACTGAATACATGAAACATGGCCCTAACCCATCCTCCATATGCTAATTACTACAGCTTGACTTGTCCAAAACACTTGCTAAATATAGTTAACGTTAAACCACTCTCTGTAAGATAAGATAAACTTTATTGATCCCACAATGGGGAAATTCCCTCGTTACAGCAGTCCAATTACACACAACATATAGGAAAGAATACACGTTAAATAGGAATGGAATAGAAAAATGTCTAAAAAATATATATAGGAATAGAAAAATAATAAGAGTAGTAATAATAATAAAGGTAATATGTACACTATGAACACCTCATTGTATGTACAGATGAATAAGAATATGAATATATACAGATGAGTATATATATATTCATCTGTATTACATTATGGTGAACAGCTGTAATGCTAGGTTAACGTTAACTTTCAAAAAGAGAATGGGAATGTCTAACATTACCACGAGCTGTATGCTAAAGTAATGTCATCTCAGGTGAGTGTCTAGGTTAATATCACTCATCCCTACTGTGATTAGTGACACCATCAAGCTAGCTAACCCTAACTGGGAGCCTCAGATAAGATGCAGACACAGAGAATTATAGAATTACCTCGGTCCGTATTTCACAGCCAACATAAACACATGACACTAGTAGAGTATCGCCAACACTGAGGAAGCAATACATGATATTCACTTTTGAAGTTGTTGTGATAGGTAAAGTTAATTATCACTCACTGAGTGGACTGTTTTCCAATTAATACATTTTTGAGAGCTCCCTGGCTAAACATCACAAACTCAGCCAGGCATTTTCAGCAGCATTAACGTTAAATTATGATGAATGCTTATTTACTGGTCATTTTGTTTCCTCGCCTCAGGACTCTGACTCCAAAATCAAAAGCTCCAAGCAACGAACATTCACTTTGAGGCGAGTTTAGAGTTGGATGATGACGTCGTGTGATGCTCTGGGCAATGTTCTGCTGGGAAACC
Source organism: Ictalurus furcatus (assembly GCF_023375685.1). Lineage (NCBI taxonomy): Eukaryota > Metazoa > Chordata > Actinopteri > Siluriformes > Ictaluridae > Ictalurus > Ictalurus furcatus. The sequence continues at coordinate 8,010,955 of NC_071260.1, read as the reverse complement.
TTGGGTCTTGGCATCCATGTGGATGTTACTTTGACACGTACCACATACCTAAACATTGTAACAGACCAAATACACACCTTCATGGCAACGGTATTCCCTAATGGCAGTGTCCTCTTTCAGCAGGATAATGTACCCTGCCACACTGCAAAAATTGTTCAGGAAGTGTTAGAGAACATGACAAAAAGTTCAAGCTGTCGACTTGACCTTCAAATTCTTCAGATCTCAATCTGATCGAGCATCTGTGGGATGTGCTACTTAGATGAAAAATGCTACTTTTTATTTATTTATTTTTTTAAAAAAAAGAAGTCAGTTTTAGACTCTGTGATTTCAGCACCTTTTAAGATTATTACTTGTCACCCTGTATGAGTTCCCAATACAGTCTTGGCTAAACTGTAAAAATTTTTACATTAATAATTGTATAAATTGTATACGTTGATGTAGATGTGATAACGTGATTTCTCCATGTCAGATTATAATGTATGATGAAGATTCTCTAACAATAGACCTGGGATTAAAGAAAATGATTACATTCTGCTAAAGACATGGAGTGATATGGGTTCCTGCAGAAAAGGGCTAGACAAAAACATTCTTCAAAGTGAGCATGAAATAGGGCTAATTATATTTCTTTTTAGCATGTCTTTTAGCAAGTTTTGTTAATATTTCACCATTACCATTATCAAATTGTAGCTGTCCTTTGAGTTTTACGTAATCCTATGTCGTCCTTTGATTGGTGGATTTTAGATGAGCATCGCAGCAGCAGTCAAACTCAGATTTTTATTTAAAAACTCTTTGGTCACAATAGTACCAAATCAACAGCTTATAATATGAGGATGTCACTGTAAGATAGCCAATCTCAAATCACAACCAAAGACTTATTTTGCACTGTGTGGTTTTTATCTGCGATAAAACAAAATCTTGAAACACTGGACACTGGAAAATGGATTGAATAAATCAGCAGTGTCACAATCACTCATAATACAACAGTAAGTTCCACTAATATAATTGGTTGAGAGGCTTATATTTACAATAACCGCTGTGTGTATCCCTCTGCTCGTCTGTGTTTCACAATGTAAAATTCCACATCCTAGTTGCAGGAGCAGGCACCCTAGGGACAGTGGTAGCTCAGTGGTTAAGAACTTGGACTTCTTCTTAGCAGGCCATGTGTTCAAATCTCAGCACCACCAAGCTGACACTGCTGTGCCCCTGAGCAAGGACCTTAAACTTCAACTGTTCAGATGCATAAATGAGATAAATGTAAGTCACTCTGGATAAGGGCATCTGCCAAATGACAGTAGTTGGAAGTGATTACAACAGTAGAGTTAGTGACATCATCAGCAAACCTAGCAAACAATACTTTTCAGTATATAACATTATTCCGAATATAACATTTGACTTAAAATATGAAAGCTCATCATATGTAGATGTAAGAAGAAGGGATACAAATTTTACCAGAAGCACCTTTAACGGGAATGTACAAATCAATGTGAGCTAGCTAGCGATCTAGCCGACATGCTATAAAGTGAGTGTATCTTCTTCAGGATCTGTTTCTGCTATAGGAGGAAAAAATAAACAGAACATATTGCCATATTGTGTCTGAAATGTCACTTACTCTATATCAATTTCTTGTTTATAGAACTGTTGTACAAAAGCAAGTATATACTGAATATCGGCATGGCTGTGATTTGGCCGTAGGCACAAAGCCACAGGTCGAGTGCTGTAGGTGATCAGTATTATTCAGTAATACTGCACTCTTGCTTGTGTGACATTGCTCAATTCAACTCCAGCACACCCGATTCATCTTCTAAAGGACTTCTGAATTATCTGATGAGTTGAATCAGATGAGTTCAATCAACGAATACTGCTGAATAATATAGGGCTGTCGAAGGAAGTTCACTGACAACTGATCATTTCAGTGGTACAAAGATGAAAAAAAAAAAGGGAAGATAAAACTGTATGTAATGCCCAAGTTGGATTTGATACCACATCAGTTTGTTATTCAGTTACACACAGTTCTGGATAAAAGAACACACAATAATTCTAGGTTCGGATTAATGAAGTTCCTGGTGTGTTACTTTCCCTCCATGCTCATCAAGTTCTTTTTTATAATTATTATTTTTAGCTCTGTGTCACTAGTCCTCTTGGCATTTTAATTGTGCAAGGAAATGTCATCAGCTGTCATCCTCGAGCAGCACTGTTTGTGTGATGTGCCAGCGTCACCCCTGGGCAGAACATGTCTTGTCCATCACAAACAGTATGATAATGGCACTCAAGGGAACAGATGAGAAAGGGTCACAAGCAGATATGGCTTCTTCATCTTTGCCATTCTCTGCACACATTTCTCAGAGCAGAATTTATTAAAGTCTTTCAGTTACAGCCTTCCTTTGAAGTGTGAAATGAGCTGCTGAAGAGAGTCATATTGTTGGAACAGATTATATAATTCTGTGGCTGTATATCAAGTTAATTCCTGTAGCAGGCTCGATGTGAGCGCAAAATGCACAGATGCTTTGTAAATTAGCAAATGAGTTCAATCTTTGAGAACCCCTTAAACTTCAGAACTTGTCAACATGTCTCAAATGATGTACTGTATTCTCATTTCTGGATATTAGTGGTGTGGTACCTGAGACCAGTCTTGATCTTGAGACCACAGATCAATGGTCATAAACTCAGGTGAAACTTCACTCGCACTTATCTCAGTCTCAAATACTTTTCCAACACCACCCTAGACCATAGCATCCATTTCAGCACAAAATGTAATTGTGTAAATGTGTGTGGAGCAGATCAATTTTAAGTGACTACGCTTCAAAGTACTTCATCTTCTTATGTTTAAAATAATATTGCACAAGTACGTGTAATGCACAGCTGTATTTAGTTTCAGAAAACTGTACGAGCCAAAAGAAATTCAAGTTTTTAAATCTATTTTATTTACAGTATCTGTTTTGCACTTAAATAAATGGAAATATGCTTTTATTTGCAAATCTTTACAAGCACTCTTGCATTTCTTTAAAAAAAAAAAAAATCTGTTGTATAATTAGCAAACTGTGTGGCACTTCATTTAGCTCATGCATACTCCCTAACCCCCAATGCAATTGTCACAAACGTGGAGATGGAGGCAGATGCATGTGCAGATTCAAAGTTTAATAAGAGTACACACAAAACACAAAAGACAATAAGCATATGTGAACAGGGAAGCAAACATAAACCAAGACCTAGGAGAAGAGCAAGCATAACGTAACAACATTAATCAAAACATAGCCAGACCAGGAGTGCTGTACAAACTGAGACTTAAATACACACAGGTGCTCATTAACAGAATGAGAGTCAGGTGTGGGTGGTCATGTGACCATGATGTAGAGGTACAATGCCTGCTGCGAATTGAAGTCCTGAATTCCCTCCCAAGATTCATAACACCAATGAAATAAAATAGTATTATACTGCAGCGCTTGCTAGAAGAATGGCCTTTGCTTAATATGTCCTGTGTATGTCATGTGTATTATTTATACAAAATGATGATACCAAAGTAGATGGGTTATTTTAGTTAATCCAAGAGAAATTTCATGTCAGGTTAGGAAGATACTACAACCAGCAAATTAACACATCTGAACGTCTGGTCTCGGTCTTGACATGGACTCGGCCATGTGTGGTGTTGGTCTTGTTCTGCTCTTGACCCACTATTACAGTTTAATTACAGTATGACTTGACTCGGACTCCATTGGCTATGGTCTTGGTCTTGACTTGGTCTCGGCTAAAGTGGTCTTGAACCCAACACTGCTAGATGTTCCTGTAGTTACTGAATAAATCATAGTAGATATAGGATGATATTCTTTAAGGTGAATAGCTGAATAATTAGCTGGAACTTTAAATTGTTTTTATTTTAATAAAATTTTAGTCATAACCATGCCCAAAATGGCACAACTCTTTCAGGTTTTCTCAGTCCTGTAGCTCTGCCCTTTACTCCAAAACGGCGACATAAATTGTTACAATGTTGCATTTTCCCCTTGGCTCAGTTTGCCTTCCCAGGGCAACATTTCAAAATGCATCAAAATGTGTTTACGCAAGTCACATGAGAGTAAACTGTCTTCTCATTGGTCAGAGTGCACCTGTTTATGTTCTGGGGTTCCACTCATAGAAGTCATTCTTCAAAATGGATAGAAAGCAGCTTCGCAAGATTTTGTCTTTTGTTTAGCTGTAGTTATTATAATTTATCAGTTTGAGTGGGGCGATGTTCCACTAAGCGATTAAAGCCCATCTCCTTAAGATGCTTGCTTAAACACCTTGTAAACCTTGTTCAGAAATAAATTCATCAGACCAAATTCCAATGAGGCAGTTTACCTCGTTTTTGTTCCAAGTGAACGTAACCCTCCCTGGTGATTCATATATGAGACCACCGCTATGTTGTCTGACACATCTAGCACATGGTGACCTCTCAACTGAGGAAGAAAGAATTTCGGTGCTAGGAATACGGCCCACATCTCTAGGTAATTTAAATGCCACTGCAGATGAGGGCCGCTCCAAAGACCATGAGCTGGACAGCCATTTAAGACTGCACCCCAGCCTGTGAGGGACGCGTCTGTCATTACCATCTTACGGTAAGGAGACTCCCCTAGAACATGACCCGAGGCTAGAAACTGCGCGCACCTCCAAATACTCAGAGCACGTAGGCATCACCACGTAGGCATCCTTGGATGAAACCCCCGACTTTTCAGCAACCACTGAAACGGTCTCATGTGCAATAGCACCAACGGTATGACATTAGCTGCTGCTGCCATAAAACCCAACAGTCTCTCGTAGAGATTGGAGGGGATGCCCAGACCTAGCTTTATCTTGCTCAAAGTTGATAGGATCGATCCTACGCGTGTTGGGGATAGAAACGTCCTCACTGTAGTAGAATCCCTTATAACCTCTAGGAAAGTTGTCCTCTGCACTGGAGAAAGCATACTTTTCTTGAGGTTCAACCTGAGCCCCAAGCTCCTCCTGTGGGCCAGAACAACATCTCGATGTTGAACCACCTGTTCCCTGGATCGTGCTGGAATTAACCAGTCGTCCAGGTAGTTTAGTACACGGATGCCCTGGAGTCGCAAGGGAGCCAGAGCAGCATCCATGCACTTTGTGAAGGTGCGAGGGGATAAAGCTAGCCCGAAGGGAAGAACCCGAAATTGGTATGTGTCGTCTCCAAACGCAAACCTCAGGAACTTCCTGTGACTGGGCGATATTCCTATGTGGATATATGCATCTTTCAGATCTATCATCACAAACCAGTCCTCGGAATGAATCTGTGGCACAATAAGTTTGAGCGTCAGCATCTTGAACCTGTATGTCCGAAGAGTACAGTTCAGATGAGGCAGATCTAAAATTGGCCGCATAATCCCATGTTTTTTGCGGACCAGGAAATAACGTCTGTAAAAACCTCCCTCCCTTAGGGAATGGGGATCATTTTCTATGGCCCCTTTGTCCAAAAGGGAACTTACTTCCTGCGCTAACATTGGGCTCTGCTCTGTGCTGACAATTGTGGAGAGCATACTTCTGAACCGGGGGGGTCGAGCTATAAACTGGACCCGGTAACCCTTTTCTATGGTAGACAGAACCCATGGAGACACATTTGGCAGTAGTTTCCAAGCTGCCAAATGGTCTTTCAGTGATGTTAGCTTTTCCACATTTCGTTGGAGGGAAAGCATCAGATTTCCGTCGCCCTGTGACAGCTCGCTGACCAGAGAACACTGAAAACGTGGGATGGCCTTGGCCAGGGCAGGCCCTACAGTAGCACTGGGGTCTATCTGCCCTAACAACCTCATGTCCCCTGATACGTCCCTCCGTGGCCCATCAGGACTGTTCCTTCCTTGCCTGCTTTGCTTTTATGATCATTCTTAGATCAGGCCTCTTATCAGGCTGTGGCTGTGGCCGCCCGGTCCCCCTGGCTTTCTGCAGGGGGAGGCAGGCCGCCACACTTGCCTTCTGCGCCTCCCTCACACTAGCGCTGGCCCGGGCTCCACTCATGGAGGCTACGAGCCATTTCCCTTCCCCGGGCCAGTCTATATTCAACTTTTCAACTGCAGCACTCATCTCCGGCTCCTCTTCCAAATCCATACGAGAACCCCACGACCTTAGCCGGCTGGCTGCCTCGGCAGCGGCCGGCCCAGATGCGCGAGGCTCTGAAACCCAACTCCCTTCGGACGAGAAGAGAGCGAGTCAAGAGCGGAGCTGCCTAATCGTGAAATGATCACAATGCTGACAGTCAGACCCCTCAAGGGCTGCTGTCGCATGCTCTATGCCCAAACACTTCACACAGAAAGCGTGTCCGTCTCCTCCCGTGATGAAATGGGAGCAAGGCGTAACACACTTTCTGAATTCTTTCTCACTCATTATTTCCCTCTCTTTTCTTTTCTTTTTTTCTTAAAAAAGGGATAGAAAAGTTTAGAGATTTTGAGAAAATATAGAGTAGAAATGAAGTGTTTTTTGTCACACAAACAACAGACATACAGTCTCACTAAAGATAATAAGGCTGTCAGCATGGTTCACAGGTGCCATATATATATATATATATATATATATATATATATATATATATATATATATATATATATATGCGACACGCTTAATTGCAACGGCACCTGATCATGGCAGGCCTATAATTAGAGGCATGATTTTACACAAGCTTCAGATACCGGTCACACGCGCAAGGGCGCTTCCCATACTGTTATGCTAAATGCACTGTCGAAGTTCCTTTTGAAAGGGAACATGACTGCTCCTAACCCTCATTTTTCTTAGCAAGCAATGTTAGTGGTAATAACTTTCCTTTGGACAAATTATTTTAGATAAAATCCAGCAAGATTGCTCTCTCTCTCTCTCATTCTAATGTTGCATGAAATGGGAAATGCTATGCTACAAGCTCAGAAAAATTTACCATTTTAAATAAAAACTCTGAATGTGTGCAGAACAGCCTGTATTTCTTTTCAGAGAACATCATGCCTTGTTCTCCTTCCAGTAATGAGGTAATGCATTTGTTTAAAACACACACTGCTCTCCAACTCTCCATGAATTTATCCAGCAATATGCCAGAAGAACCATTTAGAAAAAAAAAAAAATCCACTTTTGATTCCAGACTTTTTTTTCTTAATGCACTTCCTCGTCCCTGAGCAGCTATTTTCAATTAATCCCTGTGCATAATGCATGGATACATTGAACAATCCAATGAATTGTTATGGGTTTTCTGGCTTGCACAGGGACTCTATTAATGATTATAAAACGTAGCTATACCACTTCAGAAGAATTCATTACTTCACTTAACATTTCCTGAAGTATGCTGGATGGACATTGTTTTTTAATTTTTTTGTTCCTTTTTCAACTTTTGCTCAGCCCAGCTGTAATGGGTCCATTGGTGATTGGCAGCCGTTATCTTGGTTTAATGATGGCATGAATTTTCACTTCATGAATGTTGATATGGAACAGTGGGAGATCAATAACGGAAGAAATATTTTAATATTTAAAATACAATTTAAAAAAAAAAGTAAGTGAGACTAAGTAAGAGCCATATTACTAAGTAATGCTCTCTGTGAATTAGAGAAAGCTGTTTTAAATTTATGGATTGAAATCAACCACGAGACTCCTGGATTAAAATGTCTGTAGATATTCTTCCAAGAATAAAATAGACACTGTGGCAGAAAGGAAAGAGGTGTACAGTACTTGTAGAGGTCCTTTTCCCCCTCAGGCCATTGGAGGAGCACTCTTTCTCTCCTCGTCGATCCCCTCATTATTTCTTCTCTCTCTCCATGGACTCAACATTTCCTCATGACCATTATGCACAGCACCTGCCGAGTGAGCCATCTGTAGCCTGCAGTTATGCTATCACACACTAACTAAACACACTCTCTGCTGCCTTAAGTACAGCCATCGTGTAACTATGGGAACTCTGCTTATTCTCTACTGGCCTTACTTAAGTATTACGTGAGCTTCTGCCTGTAGCCTAGCATGAGTTTAAACTTCCACTATTCCTAGAAATGGCATTTGGTAAAGATTTTTTTAAAATCCTAACACACAAGTACGCATGCAGTCTCACAGACAGAACTCCGAACTCGCCCTCAGGGCATCAGACATGGCAAGAAATGATTGAATGAATGTGACATTTTAGTTATCATGTTGCATGCAACCCCTATGCATGATTTTATAGCATGATTTTAAGTCATGACTTCATGTATTAACAACTTGATTTGAATATGACTGGCTACAGGCTAGAGATGCAAAAATATGGCTAGACAGCACATTTAAGTTTTTATTAGTGCCTACATTAGGCAGTAAAATTGTAATGGTATACTTCCCTTAAATAGGGTTGGGATCCACTTAGTTTTATCTCCGCAACCTGCCAAGTGCACTGTCTGTAACCTGTACTTTAACCTTTAATGACATACATTATTAAACCCATTATTTATTGTCATAAGTGCAGCCGTTGTGGGAAACTTGGAAATTTACAACCAGTTTCTACAGGTATTTTCTGAAGTATCCATTTAAAACAACATAAAACTAACAGCTCAAGTTGCATGCAGTAGTAATTGTAACTTTGTGGTATTACACAGATTTCTTGATAATTTCTTGGGCATGATCCAATTGTTATTTTTGTGGTCAGAGATGAATGTTCCTGCATTGACCGGAAGTGTGACAGTGGAATGTGAAACCACATGACAGAAACTCTACAGAGGCTAGAGAAATATGCAATTCACAGCATGTACTGCCATCACACACTCTAAAAATGCTAGGTTATTTTTATGTCAGAAACACAGATTCTGGATTTAGCTTGTTGGGTCGGGTCGTTGGGACAATGTGACCAAATAATTAATAATTATTATATTTATAATTAATGATGGGAAACTCAGCATTCTGGGTTGGGGATGTGGACCTGAAAAGGAACAAAAACATTGTCAAGATTCATTTTCAGAAAAAATTCAACTGTGACTACTGAGACAGAGCAGCAACCAGAAAGAGTCTGAAGTAATAAAATGGCTGCAACTGCAGGAAATTAAAATATATCATATTTCTGATTACATTATTAAGGCGATAAGGTTTTTTCCATGTAGTTTGGCTTGATAGCCAGTGTTAGCTGACAAAAAATACACTGGCTAACATTATATGAGAGGAACATATGGGTGAAGGTGCCTTTTTGTAATAAATAAGAAAAAACTTTGTGTTTTCTCTAAGAAAATTTTAAATATTAGATTAGATTGATCTTATGTAATTATAATTACAGTTAATATTTTGGGCTAGTTAAAAATTACCTCTCAGTTTCTCTTTAACATTATCTTGGATTATTGGCTAGCACTGGAATCTACAGCCCAGTAATGTAGTAATTTTTTTTCCACCTCATTGGACTAAAACGCCCATGCTGGGTTGGTCTATATTGGATTTCACAAAAATATGAACCCAAATTGGGTTATTTTTAAACCAGCAATATTTAGAGTGTATAGAAAAACAATTAGCCATTATAAACACTATGTCCTTTAGGGCTCCCCCACAAAATTCCATGAGAAGTGTTTCATTGAGATGGTGAGAAAAGAAAAGCTCAAAGATCACAATTTCTGAACTGCCCTGTGCAGATTCTTGGGGTTGTCAAAGTCGAGACACTGCAGGTTTATATATATATATATATATATATATATATATATATATATATATATATATATATATATATATATATATATATATATTAACTTGAAATGTTACCAATAAATTATATATATTATTACAACTTTTTTTTATTATTATTTTTTGCATTGCGAGTTCCCTTTCAAAGAGAACTTCGACGTTGCATTTAGCATAACAGTATGCGAGCGACTTGCGCGCGTGACCGGTATCTGAAGCTTGTGTAAAATCATGCCTCTACTTATAGGCCTGCCATGATCAGGTGACGTGGCAATTAAGCACGTCGTATGATATATATATGGCACCTGTGAACCATGCCGCCACCCTTATTATCTTCAGCGAGAGTGCATGTCTGTTGTTTGTGTGGTATGTCTCCTCGATATCGTCTCAAAATCTCTAAACTTTTCTATCCCTTTTTTAGAAAAAGAAAAGAAAAGAGAGGGAAGTAATGCGCGAGAAAGAATTCAGGAAGTGGGTTACGCCTTGCTCCCGTTTCAACACGGGAATAGTGCACACTTTCTGGGTGAAGTGTTTAGGAGTGTAGCATGTGATGGCAGCCTCGAGAGGCTGCGCATGGTAACGTCTACATTAAGGCAGCTCGGCTCGCGACTCGCGCTCTTCCCGGAAGCCGAAGCGAGTCGGGTTTCAGAGCCTCGCGGATCTGGGCCGACCGCTGCCGAGGCAGCTAGCCGTCTCAGGTTCGGGGGATCTTTTATGGATCCGGAAGAGGAGCCGGAGACGAGCGCTGCTCTATCCCTTGCTCTGTCTTCTGGGTTCGGCTCTCCGCTGGATGTTGGAGCTCGCGCCGCGGCGACTCTTTCTACTATGGAAAGCCAAAAGGGGAAGTAAAAAAACACACAAAAATAATAGGAATAATTTCTCTCTGACTCCGAGGTAGCCAGAAGGATGTACTAAAAATTGAGAGCAGCATATAAAGAGCTGCTTGTAGTGATTACTAAGGCTGGATGAGCCTTTTTCTCCCCAGTGAAAGTAAATTCCTCACACTGCAGAAACTCCCCTGTCTTCCAGGAGTGCATGACAAAATATCAGGGTTCGGGGGGAAAACCATGCATAAGCCATATTTATAACCCCATGATGTTGGATTATTCAGCCACTGTGGGGAATGAATGGCATGGCTATTTAGCTATGCTGAAGGTGGAGGAGGCACTTGCGAGCTACCTCTCTCCATTGACGGCAGGTAATTAGGGGGGCCGGCTTTGCATCCAAACCACCGCATAAGGCCACCGTGGCATTGGTGGGCAAGCCTATGCAGTAGTAGTCTTGCTTGTGGGTCACTGTAGACAATGACAGTGTTGCAGGCCTACCAAGCAGACCTGCTGAGTGAGCTCGACATATGGCAGCATTCAAAAAAGCCAGTTCCTTTCCTGTTGTCTCGAGCTCACCAGCACTAGTGCGAGGAAGACCCAGAAGGTGAGTATGACAGCCCGCCAATCCCCGCAGACAGCCAGGGGAACCGGGTGGCCAAAGTCGCAGTCTGCTACTAGGTCTGATCTGAGAATGGTCATAAAGGCCAAGCAGGCAAAGAAGAGCAGTCCTGAGGGGCCGTGGAGGGATGTATCAGGGGACATGAGGTTGTTAGAGCAGGTAGCCCCCAGTGCTACTGTAGGGCCTCCCCTAGCCAAGGCGGTCCCCAAGTTTTCAGTGTTCTCTGGTCAGCGAGCTGTCACAGGGCAACGAAAATTTGATGCTTTCCCTCCAATCAAATGTGGAATAGTTAACGTCACTAAAAGAACATCGGGCAGCGTGGAAACTACTGCCAAATGTGTATCCATGGGTTCTGTCTACTGTAGAAAAAGGTTACTGGGTCCAGTCTATAGCTCGACCCCCCCCCCCAAGGTTCAGAGGTGTGCTCACCAAAGTAGTCAGCACATACCAGAGCCCGACGTTAGCGCAGGAAGTAAGTTCCCTTTTGGACAATGGGGCCATAGAACATGTACCCTGTTCCCTAAGGGAGGGAGGTTTTTACAGCCATTATTTCCTGGTCCACAACAAAGATGGGAGTATGCGGCCAATTTTAGATCTGCGTCATCTGAACCATACTCTTCGGACATACAGGTTCAAGATGCTGACGCTCAAACTTATTGTGCCACAGATTCAGTTCAAGGACTGGTTTGTGGCAATAGATCTAAAAGGTGCATATTTCCACATAGAAATATCGCTAGCTTTATTCCCTCGTACCTTCACAGAGTGCATGGATGTCACTCTGGCTCCATTGTGACTCCAGGGCATCTGTGTACCAAACTACCTGGACGACTGGTTAATTCTAGCACGATCCAGGGAACTGGCGGTTCAACATCGAGATGTTGTTCTTGCCCACATGAAGAGCTTGGGGCTCAGGTTGAATCTCAGAAAAGTATGCTTTCCCCAGTGCAGTGGACAACTTTTCTAGGGGTTATAAGGATTCTACTACAATGAGGGCGTGTCTATCCCCAACATGTGTAGGGTCAATCCTATCAACACTGAGCAAGATAAAACTGGATCTTGGGAGACTATTGGCGTTTATGGGCCTATTGCACAGGAGACCATTCAGTGGTGGCTGAGAAGTATTCCTCTGAGAATAATCAGTGTCACGCGGCGATGCCTACATGCTCTGAAAATTTAGTGTCCCCAGTTTCTAGCCTTGGGTCACACTCTAGAGGTGTCTCCTTAGCACAAGATGGTAATGAGAGACACCTCCCTCACAGGCTGGAGTGCAGTCTTAGACAGACGCCTCCAAGGAGACAACACATGGCCCGCTGTGGTTCGCCCTCACTCCTCCCGCACAATTAGGGCTGGACGCCATGGTGCACATGTGGCCGAGGTTACATCTGTACGCTGTTCCCCCCATCGCTCTGCTCCCACAAGTTCTAGCGAGAGTTCGCCAAGACAGTCTATGTCTGCTGCTAGTAGCACCTTATTGGCCAGCTCGTATATGGTTCTGAGAGATAATATCCCTGTGAGATGGCACTCCTTGGGAGATTCCCATCTGCAGGGATCCACTGTAGACCCAGTGAATAGCTACAGTCCTGGAGTTCTTACAAGAACATTTCTCAGCGGGGTGGGATCCTTCTACAATCAGGGTTTACGTGGCCGCCATTTCGGCCAGCCACGCCCCTGTTGATGGAGCCTCTGTGGGGCAACAGTCTCTAACTTTGAGGTTTATGTGTGGTCTCAGGCGGCTGAGGCCCATCTGCAGGCCGTGCATACCTTTCTGGGACCTTTCTGTGGTCCTGGAAGGTCTGTCAGGTGCCCCATTTGAGCCCTTAGAGTGGATCTACTGTCTCAAGCCGGAGGGCTGATTTATCACCCTCGGCCAGAACTATGGAAACTGTGGGTCTGGCCCCTGAGGGGCACCAGCCAATAGATTCTGGTCTCACAACTGAGGTTGTAGAGACCATGTTAAAAGCTAGAGCACCATCCACAAGGAAATTGTATGCACTCAAGTGGGGCTTTTTGTCTTGTGGTGTGAGGAACGTCAGCTAGACCCACTGAACTGCGCATTAGCTACAGTCCTGGAGTTCTTACAAGAACGTTTCTCAGCAGAGTTGGCTCCTTCTACAATCAGGGTTTATGTAGCTGCCGTTTCAGCCAGCCACACCCCAGTTGATGGAGCCTCTGTGGGGCAACATCCTCTAACTTCGAGGTTCATGCGTGGTGTCAGACGGCTGAGGCCCATCTGCAGGCCGCACATACCTTTCTGGGACCTTTCTGTGGTCCTGGAAGGTCTGTCAGGGGCCCCATTTGAGCCCTTAGAGTCAGCCTCTGAGAAGCTTCTGACTCTAAAGGTAGCTCTCCTACTGGCCCTGACATCTCTCAAGCGAGTGCGAGATCTACAAGCTCTCTCTGTTGCCCCTTCCTGCCTTGACTTTGCCCCTGGATTAGCCAAGGCCTTCCTGTATCCTAGGCCGGATTATATTCCTAAAGTGCCTACAATGGCTGCCCACCCTGTGGTGTTGCAGGCTTTCTGCCCTCCTCCATTCCTCACACCGGAACAAGAGAGGATGCACCTGCTATGTCCATTAAGGGCTCTCTGTACTTACGTCCACCGCTCCGGCCAGTGGTGTAAGTTGGAGCAGCTGCTGGTCTGCTTTGGCGGCGACAGTAAAGGTGATGCTGTGTCAAAGCAGCGCATCTCAAATTGGATAGTGGAAGCAATCTCTATGGCTTACGAGGCGCGCAGTCTCGCTACGCCTCTGGGCATAAGAGCTCATTCCACTAGGGCGGTTGCCTCCTCGAAGGCTTTCTCCAAAGGGGTATCCTTACAGGCTGCGATGGACTGGCACCCTGTCCAGGGTGTACCCCGCCTTGTGCCCGATGCTCCCTGGGATAGGCTCCAGGTTCCCCGCGACCCTGAGAAAGGAGTAAGTGGTAGAAGATGGATGGATGGATGGTATCCTTGCAGGATGTGTGTGTGGCTGCAGGGTGGTCTATGCCACACACATTCATTCGTTATTACAGCCTGGATATTCATTCCACCCCAGGCTTAAGTGTCTTGCAGTGACCCTCGGGCTTGGGTATTTTTGAACAGGCTGTACCCTCGGTATGATCGAGTGGGTATTCCCGTTCCCATACTGTTATGCTAAATGCAACGTCGAAGTTGCCTGGCTTTTGTTCTTCAGAAAACGTCGGGGTTACCCTGTTCCCTGAGAAGGGAACGAGATGTTGCATAGCACTGTCATAACAGGGCAGGCCTGTGAATTGCGTCTTCGCTTCAGATAATAGAGGCTGGCGGCGTGGTTCACAGGTGCCATATATATATCATGTGACGCGCTTAATTGCCACGTCACCTGATCATGGCAGGCCTATAAGTAGAGGCATGATTTTACACAAGCTTCAGATACCGGTCACGCGCGCAAGGCGGTCGCATACTGTTATGCTAAATGCAACTTCTCGTTCCCCTCTCAGGGAACAGGGTAACCCTGACGTTTTCTGAAGAAAAAAACATGTTTAGATATGCAAATGAGCTCCTATCTCATTATATATGCACTTATACATATATTTAAAAACCAAAAATATCCATCCATCCATCTTCTATACCGCTTAATCCTTTTCAGGGTCATGGGGAACCTGGAGCCTATCCCAGGGAGCATCGGGCACAAGGCGGGGTATACCCTGGACAGGGTGCCAATCCATCGCAGGGCAAACCAAAAATATAGATATTGAAAATAGTTATATTTATATTCTTTATTTCATTTTAACAACATATCAGAGTTACAGGTTTTCACAGAACAGATTTTGAATATCTCTTTTTTTTTCAATTAAAAATATAAAAATATTATGAACATCCAAAAAATGGTATGTAAATCAGGAAAAAAAAAAAACATTGTGTTAATAAATCCTTCTGTAATAATCATCAGCATATAACAGAATGAGCCTGGAAAGTATGGCTTAGGTAAGTGCTACTCAAGTTGATATTTTTGATTCAGAATGTTGAAAAAAACTCATTTTGAGAAAATGGATGTTAAAGATATTGATTGCATAATTTCATATTTACAGATTAGAAATAACTTTTTTGTAACAATAACGCATTTATCATTTCCCACAAAGTTCTACTACACAAATGAATTCATATATAGCCTTGTGTGACTATATTCTAGACGGAGATGTGATGAGAGGAGGGCAAATAGAGGAGAAGTGGAGAAAAGAAAGGATGAGAGGAAGAGGTGGAGAGAGGAGAGGCCCCAACTTAGTTTGCTATGCCTGTCTCATATGTTGGCCCCTCTTTGAGCTCTTGCTTATGTCTTTTGACCTTTTTGGCTATGTCACAGCTCTTTCTTTTATGTTTTGCACAAGCAGAGGTCATAGAATCTGCTTTTACTATTCAAAGCTTGTCTACACTTTTAATTGCATTAATTGTGACCTCTGTGGTCTCAAGCCACAATCTGTCCATTACAGATAACATGGCAGAAGCACCTTCGTTGAATATTGAAATAACCATACTGGCTGCTGTAAAAAAAAAAAAAAAAAAAAAACTCTGTTTTTGCAAACAAATACAGTTTTGCGACACCTTGACCAAATGACTGAATTTAAGCACTCGTTTGCATTTTGGGTACCCCCATGTTGCATTCTCTGCAGTAGGCTATCACTGGACATCCTATGATATAAAGGAATAAGCTTTTTGCCAGACTCTTTTGTCAGAGAACAACCTGCATGCTCATGCTCAACCACCAGCTCACTCTCTGGTATCAAACCATTTCCTCTGCTTTCTGTACCAGCACCATGAATGTTTGCATCTGTTATGCAGGGGACTCTTATCAGTTGACATGAAGTGAAGAAGGCTAGCCAAATAGTGGTTCTCATTTGTTCTACATTGCCCTGATTATTAAGCATTGTCCCTCTGTAATAATTTTGCAAGCTTTTACATTTTGCAGATGTGAGCTTGCCTGCTCCTTTACCACCAAATTTCCCCTATGCGCTAAGTTTTCTTAGAGCTGTACCCATGCATTTATGTGCATGGTTGATGCATTCCAGTTTTGTTATTTCATGTCCTAGATAAGGATTCAGCCTCCTTAAATGCTGCACTGTCTCCATCAGAAAGCATCTGAGTGTAGCGCAGCTGATGCCGGCTTATTGATCTATGGGGATATTCCTTTCATTCTTCATTGTATGTATTTTATGCTTCAATGCACTTTAAACGTCTATTTTCTTGTTCTCGCAAATAGAATAGAATGTACTTTGCTTACTTATTCGAGCTATTGATAGCTACTTACGTCTCTTTTTCGATGCTTTTTCCCCATCTCTACTGCACTGATGTCTCAGTCTGTGGTAAACTAGCGGAACACATCACGTGGCATATTTAGTGAATTAGGTCACCAGAAATGGACTTTAAACTTCCTTAGTCAATGAAATTTCATCTCCTGGGTTAGATCTGCCTTTAGTTTCTCCATACTGGTTAGCTCTGAATAGGAAATCACCATATTTAGCTAATCTACCATGATGCTAGAGAGAATGAGCTTTCCAATGATGCCAAATACTCACTGTTTTTACAAATGGCCTTGGAGATATGTTTGAAAATTGATTTTTGACAAAGTTAGAGGAAAATGATAGATGTAAGAACACAAAATGCCTAAAAATTAACATTTTAATGTGAACTTTTGTCATTTTTATGGTATCACTGTTAAATAAGACATGTTACAGAAGCAAAATATACCAAAATCAAACGGTATGCACAAAATTGACTTTTTGACAGTAATGTAATCAGATTATAATTTTCAAGTAGTAATTAGTAATCTGTAATTAATTACTTATACTGAGTAACTTACACAACACTGGTGGCAGAATGCCAAATTAAAAGAGATAAGCAAGCAGTCTTTTAGCAGCTGACAAGCTAAAGTTATTGATCAAATCTGTGCCAAGTAAATTAGCTCTGGAAAATGGGATGTCCTCAGTCAGCTAAACAAGTTCACATACTACTTATTAACACAACGATACATGTTAGTCTGGTAGTTACCTCTCCTCAGTTAAAATGTCATATTAAGAATTATGGTCTGACTACAAGTCGAGGTTTCCATGGTGAAAAGTGAAGGCAGGTGGAGCACAGTGAGGGGGCTTATGATTGAAAAGGATGCACAGGATATTTTTGCTTCAGTTGGCGTTACAATCAACATTCATGATTTAAATAATTTAAACGATGTAAACAATAACATTCAGTGAATAGGAAAACCTGTTTTTAAACTTATCTACTGCAATCTATCTCATCAGACAATGATTTATCAGGAAATTTTTACTGGTGCACAGCTAAATTTTACTGGGGCTAGCAATGCCCCTGGCTCCTACTAGCTTTTTTTTTTTAATGTTAAGCTATCCCATTAAACTACCTACCTCACGTCCACTAATGGCAGAAATCTATTTTTTTTTTTTTTTGGTGTGAATTTCCTAGAGATCTACTGGATTTAAGAAATGAGGTCAAAAAGTTTTACTTCAGTGGTACTTTGTGCAGAATTTTCTGAACACAAACCCTTGTCACATATTAGTCTGATTCGGACTCAATCTGTCTATCATTTTAATGACCTGTCTGTATGTGTCTCAGTGCCACCCATCCAGAGTGCCACTCCGCAGCTCACTCCTTTGAGTTGATTTACACAGCAAAATGGCTTTTCACATGGCATGTCAGTCTGAGTGACAGTTGTGCAGACCTGTTATTAGGGCTGTCATCATTACCAGTTAGCTTCTTTATATAAAGGAAATTTGGGGTGTTCAAATTTTATTTGTTTTGTGTTGTACTCCACCTAAGTACAGTAAATGAACAATCTGTGGAGGTAAATATGTCCATCATACAGTATGTTTTGCTTGTATGCCTCCAGTTACTGTCATTGTAGGAGCCTTCTTTATGTTGGTTCTTTAGACCAGAATGAGTAAATACCATTTACTTGGCAGTCAGGGTTTAGAAATGAAATAAATGAAATCTCTCCTTCATGCCAACCTGAGCATAACATTGGTAAGGCGGTTAGAACAATAAGAAAACTTGTTTGTTCTGTAAAGCTTTTTGACCCACACAGGGTACCCAAGGGTATGTAGCTAAAAACCCACTATCATTTACCTGAAGTTGTTGTCAAAACAAGTCTAAATGCAAACGCTATACATTGTCAAAATAGAGTTAGCAAAATTTCTGTTAAAATGCACAGACATGCTAGCTGGCTAAATGTTCATCCCTAGTCTAGGTTAGCTAGCTAAGCTGTTTTTTAAGCAGTGCAATAAGCACGGTTATTTGTTTAATGCAAACTTTAACGTAATGAGGAACATGGTTCTTTTTTTTTTAAACAATATATGGTAAGTTTGTTTATTTATTAATTTATGTGTTTCTTTATTCTTTTTCGGGGGTAGGGGGTGGGGACCATTGAGACTTTTTTGATATTGATAAATATTTGATCATCTATGTCCTCTTCAGGAAGGGGAGATTGTAAATAAATGTACATTTGAAGGTTAATATGGTTGAGTGGTTGGTGTATAGGATAACTGATATGACATTAGATGTAACAGGAAACATAACACAGATGTGACAGTAGAAGGAAAACAGACGTGATACGTATTAGGACAAGGGGGGAGGGGAATGAAAGCAAGCAAGAAAGAAAGAAAGAATAGAAAGTGTAGTTATTGTAATAAATGAAATAAGTAAAATTTACAACACCATCTTTCTAATTTCTGTGTACATTGCATGTATGTGTGTGATTTAGTTGTGTGTGTTTGTGAATTTTAAGTGTGGTATGGCTTTAGTTATGTAGTGTGGCTATAGTAAATCTGTTATTAGTTATTGTGAAGTGAATTACTTGTTTACATAATCTACATAATTTAATTTACCTTGTTTCTTCATCCATGAACTGAAGCCATGTAACGTTATAGCTTGAGCTGAACAGTGCATATAAAATGATGCAATAAATGAAACCATGCCAGATAATCCATAAATGTGTTAGTGGGCTACATGGAATGAACAAAATAATGTTATGAACCAGTAACAGAGATTTGAAATGAACGTTTCTCTCTGGAACAGGTAAGAATGGTTATGATTACAGTTGTATTTCTTTGTTCCTAGCAAAATACTGTTAATATCAATTTTGTTTTCTTGTCTCAAAACATTTTTTTGTCCTGATTATGAGCCCTACTCACAATACATATAAACTACAGGGTCAAATTAGGCACAGAGAAACATCTCTATGGTCTGGGACTTTGTGATTCAGTTCTACTCAGTTATGGAGCTCACGTTCAAGCTTTTCCTATGATCCGTGAGATAATGATGCCTACTTTCTTTGTTGAGAAATGTTACACTCATCATATGCTAATGTTAAAGTGAGCACTGGAATAGAAAGCCCTTCAAACTGGAAATTCCATCGTAATGGCTAACAAAAAGGAAGCAGGCGATTGGGAATTAGGGTTGATGAGTCAGATAGATATTCAAGAAGAGCTGAAGAAGATGAGAGCATGGCTTGCTGAATATTGTCCTCATTGCATTTGGTTTGCTCATTACATCCAAAGATGGCAAAGTGTGTACACAAACTATTTGTGGTTGGATGTACACACAGTCATTTTATTCAGCCAGTGAAATCACTTTTTTCCAATTAGATTTTTCATCTGAACATCTTTTTATCTGAATCTCTTGACCTGTATCTGCATGACTGTAAACACTGAGCTGATGTCACATTATTGGATTAAACTGGCCGTTGAGTATATAAAGCACAGGTTGGGTTTATCAAACTAGATAAAGTTGAGAATGAATAAGCAAGGCATGTGTTCAGAAGAGTGGGCCAAAATAAAAGATATGTTCTGGCCAATGTTATGGTATCATCAAGGTTGTGTTTTGGCTTTTTATGGCAGCTACATCAGTGCTGGGATTTGCTTGGATCTGTGTTTCCTCCAGCAGGGATGTCTGAAGGTCGCGACCTCAGGAGAACGCTTGATCAAAGGCATTTGGAATCTAATGCTGTTGCTGACGCACCTTACATGAAGGCCTCCAATTTAAAGAGTATTAATAATAATAATGATAATGTTAATAATGGAAGCTATATTAAATGGCCCTAGAGAAGCAGTGTTTGATTGTCTTTAATGAATTCTGTGCTACATGGTTTTGTTCCAGCTAATGAAGAAGGGAGGGGGACCAGCTGTAGTAATGAGCTGTCAGTTATCTGTTACACAAGGCATCAGTGAGTTTTCTTTTTTTTGTCCTTCTCTCCAGTCAAAGAGAGTAATAGAAACAATGAAAATGGAGGAGAGTGAGAACAGCCAGTCAAGTGCTTTTTCTCATGTGGGTGAGAAATTGTCAGATCAGATGCTGACCAAATATAGTCCAAATTCCTGTTGACAGGGTGTTTAACCCTTGCCACTTCAGCACAGCCCTAACTATCACATCTGGAAGCATCTTCATCTAAAATACATGAGAACATTAAAGGTGGAAAAAACATCTTACATGATTTATCATGGTTTTATTTTTTGCATCACAAAAACCTGCAATTTGAACAGTGGTTTGTAGTTACTAATATCCACCGTATTTCACCACAAGATTTAAAAGTTGCTTTAATATTGTTCCATTGAGGATGCGAAGAGAGAAGATGCATGCCTATAACTTACAGAGTCTCTGATACTTTCTAATTAACTACTGCAAAGCTACAAATTGCATGCCAGGAAAGTGGTATGAAAAATAATGATTGAGATGAATGAGTTTTTCTTACATGTTCATTCGTATAAAACAATCCCACTCTTTCCTTTAAAATTCTTGTTGTGGGACACAAACAACTCTTTGAAAGAATTGTACTTTTTTTTTTTTTGCTAAATAGAAAATGCAGTAACCATACAACAGCATTTAGAAACTGAATATATTTATGATTAAATAATTGGCATCTGGTATGTGCTTTGAAATATCTAATCTGGGTTTGTTGCATATAAAAATTATAGTTGTGAACATCTGTGATTTTCACTGTTACATGTTGCATGTGTGTTAATTAATACTTTTCACTGGGATCTACATATTGCTCATTTGATGTTACTTCCATGTCTTATACCCAGAATCAGCCTTGTTCCCTTTCAAAGGGACCTCAACATTGCGTGAGCTCCATGCTGTGGAAAGCTCCCTCGCACGTGACCGGTATCTGAATCTTGTGTAATATCATGCCTATTTATAGGCCTGCTGTGAGCAGGTGACGTGGTAATTAAAGGGGGGGGGGGGTGGCCAGACAGACACACTTTCTGTGTGAAGTGTCTAGGGTTGGAGCACACCAGGGCATCCATCGAGAGGTCTGACTGTGAGCATTGTGAATGCCTTACATTTACGCAGCTCCGCTTGCAACTCGCTCTCTTCTCGGCTGAAGTGAGATGGGTTTCAGAGCCTCCCAGATTTGGGCCGGCCGCTGCCGAGGAAGCCAGTCGGCTGCGGTCCTGGGGATCTCGTATGGATCTGGAAGAGGATCTGGAGACAAGCGCTGATCTATCTCTTGGTCTGTCTTCTGGATCCAGCTCAATGCTAGATTTTGGAGTTTGCGTTGTGAATCCTCCTTCCTCTATGAAAAGCCAAAATAAATAAATAAATAAATAATTCCTTTCTGACTCCGAGGAGCCAGAAGGGTGTGCTAATAACTGAGTGCAGCTCTCAAGCATATAAAGAGCTGCTTGAAGTGATTACTAAGGCTGAATGAGCTTTCTTTCTCCCCAGTGAAAATAAATTTCCCTCACAGTGCAGAAAACTCCGCTTTTTTCCAGAAGTGCATTCCAAAATATCACGCTTCTGGGGAAAACCATGCATAAGCCGTATTTATAACCCCGCAATGTCGGATTATTCGACCATCTTGGGGAATGAATGGCATGGCTATTTAGCTATGCTGAAGGTGGTGGAGGCACTTGCGAGCTACTTCTCTCTATCAACGGCAGGTAATTTAGGTGGGCTAGCTTTGCCATCCAAGCCATATAAGGCCACCATGGCATTGGTGGGCAAGGCCTATGCAGTAGTGGGTCTTGCTTGTGGGTCACAGCAGACAATGGCAGTGTTGGAGGACTACCAAGCAGACCTGCGTAGTGAGCTGGAAATACGGCAGCATTCAGCTTATACCTTCTCTGTTGTGTCGAGTTCACCAGAACTTGCAAGCACTAGTGCGAGGGAGGCAAAGAATGCAAGTGTGGCAGCCTGGCTCCTCCCGCAGACAGCCATGGTAACTGGGCAACTACAGTCACAGTCTGCTACTAGGCCTGATCTGAGAATGGTCATAAAGGCCAAGCAGACAAAGGAGGAGTGGTCCTGAGGGGCCATGGAGAGATGTATCAGGGGACACGAGGTTGTTCGGGCAGTTAGCCCCCAGTACTACTGTAGGGCCTGCCCTAGCACACCCAGTGAATTGCACAATAGCAATTACAAGGATGTTTCTCAGCGGGGTGAGCTCCTTCTACATTAGGGTTTACGTGGTCGACATTTTGGCCAGCCATGCCCTTATTGATGGAGCCTCTGTGGGGCAACTTCCTCTAACTTTGAGGTTTATGCGTGGTGTCAGGCGGCTGAGGCCCATCTGCAGACCACACATACATTCCGGGGACCTTTCTGTAGTCCTGGAAGGTCTGTCAGGTGCCCCGTTTGAACCCTCAGAGTGGATTTACTGTCTCAAGCCGGAGGGCTGATTTATCACCCTCGGCCGGATCTATGGAAACTGTGGGTCTGGCCCCTGAGGGGCACCAGCCAATAGATTCTGGTCTCACAACTGAGGTTGTAGAGACCATGTTAAAAGCTAGAGCACCATCCACAAGGAAATTGTATGCACTCAAGTGGGGCTTTTTGTCTTGTGGTGTGAGGAACGTCAGCTAGACCCACTGAACTGCGCATTAGCTACAGTCCTGGAGTTCTTACAAGAACGTTTCTCAGCAGAGTTGGCTCCTTCTACAATCAGGGTTTACATGGTCGCCATTTCGGACATCCATGCCCCTGTTGATGGAGCCTCTGGGGTGCAACATCCTCTAACTTTGAGATTTATGCGTGGTATCAGGCAGCTGCGGCCCATCTGCAGGCTGCACATACCTTCCTGGGACCTTTCTGTGGTCCTGGAAGGTCTGTCAGGTGCCATATTTGAGCCCTAAGAGTCAGCCTCTGAGAAGCTTCTGACTCTGAAGGTAGCTCTTCTGTTGGCCCTGACATCTCTCAAGCGAGTAGAAGATCTACAAGCTCTCTCTGTTGCCCCTTCCTGCCTTGACTTTACCCTTGAATTAGCCAAGGCCTTCCTATATACTAGGCCGGATTATAATCCTAATGGGCCTACATCTGCTGCCCAGCCTGTGGTGTTGCAGGCTTTCTGCCCTCATCTGTTCCTCACACTGGAACAAGAGAAAATGCACCTGCTGTGTCCATTAAGGGCTCTCTCTACTTACATCCACCGCTCTGGCAAGTGGCGTAAGTCAGAGAAGCTGCTGGTCTACTTGGTGGCAACAGTAGAGGTGATGCTGGGTCAAAGCAGTGCATCTCTAATTGGATAGTGGAAGCAATCTCTATCGCTTATGAGGCACGTGGTCTCGCTATGCCTCTGGGCATAAGGGCTCATTCCACTAGGGGGGTCGCCTCCTCGAAGGCTTTGTCCAATGGGGTTTCCTTACAGGATGTGTATGCTGCTGCAGGGTGGTCTACGCCACATACATTCATTCGATATTACAGCCTGGATATTTATTCTTCCCTGGGCTCGAGTGTCTTGAAGTGACCCTCAGGCTTGGGACTTTTTGAACAGGCCGTACCCTCGGTATGATAGAGTGGGTATTCTCGTTCCTATAGTGTTATGCTAAACGCAATGTGGAGTTCCCTTTGAAAGGGAATGTCTGAGTTATGCATGTAACCCTATTCCCTGAGAAGGGAACGAGACGTTGCGTAGCTTTGTCAAACCAGCGTAGGCCTGGGATTTGCATCTTCGCTTCAGATAATAGAGGCTAACAGCGCGGTTCACAGGTGCCATATATATCATGCAACGTGCTTAATTGCCAAGTCACTTGATCACGGCAGCCCTATAAATAGGCATGATTTTACACAAGCTTCAGATGCCAGTCATGTGCAAGGGTGCTCCTCATAGTGTTATGCTAAACACAACGTCCCGTTCCATTCTCAGGGAACAGGGTTACATGCGTAACTCAGACGTTTTTTTTTCTTCTGAAAAGCTACATTTTTCCTTACCATTAATAGAACACTAAAATTATATTTTCAGTTATATACACTTTGAAGAGTGCATTTGATATGCATTTTTCAGTGGTCAAAGACAGCATTTTAATGTGGATGAAAAGATGAACATGGTTTCACTTTACCTAAAGTATGTTAGTGTGAACTAGATCTCAAACCCAGGATTAATTTCACCATGCATTAACAGTCATCAACACCATGATAATAAGGACTGGATACCAACGACCAAATTTTTTTCCCTAATAAATTCTCATATGTGTCAAACATGCTGATAATGATAAATTAAGTAATTACACAAGCTTGAAAATCTGACCATAATGTTCCAAGTTTATGTAATCAAAGCTCCCTGGATTTCTTGATTGCAGCTCAAACAAAATAAAGATGTGACTTCATTCTGTAGCCACTTGGACATCTGTTTGTAAGCTAACTACAGGCAGGGAATATGGTACTGCGTGTGTTGCCACAATTTGTCACCACATGTCCAATTAACATGGGTAGAGAAGATTAACGTCTTCAGCACAGAGGAGATTTCTTGAGCAACCGTTAATTGCGATTTGGCAGGAGTCAGCTATGGATTCGTCTTTCTGAGCTTTTTGGATTTTGTAGCAGTAAGGTGTGCAAGATATATGGACACCTGGAGATAAAAAAGAAGTCTAAAAAAGAAGCCCCCCCCCCCCCTTTTTTTTGTTTTGTTTTTTCAGGCTCTCTTAACCTTAATCCAACATCCAACACAGTGCATGAGCTGTGCTTGTCCTATGTAACTATTTTGGGAAACTGCAGCTTCAGTTGCTCTATAAAAGGAATGTTTTCACAGCCTAAAGCCAACTTATATGTCCCTTTTAAAAATCATTAAGTCAAATTCACAATGTATCTGTCCAGATAAATATAAAGTTTTTTTTTTTTAGTTTTTTTTATTATTTTTTTTGTATTGTTTTTGTATGTGAATATGAAGCAATGGAGTTAATGAGCCTAGTTTAAAAATGACTACTAAGATTTCTTGGGCCACTTCTGTGAAATATTTAACCAGAAACCGGGTTTGCTTTACTTTTTCGGGGTTTTTTTTTTTTTACCAGTAGAACCAAAACTAGCATTGTGATTTTTATCCATCCTTTTAGAATATATAACACAAATTTACATGCCACTTCCATTCTGCTAACCTATGTCAGCCACCTCATCTAACCCTTTTAACTACACTAACCCAGTCACAAAATGTGTAGGAAATCTAGCAAGCCAAAGTGGGTTTGCTGAATTTTACATGAATCATGCTATAAAAAAGTTCATAAACTCATAATCCAGCCTTAATCTTAACCATTCATCACAAATCATATGAATTGGCCCATGAAAATCCTTGAATTTTAATTTTGTCAGTGTTAGGCAGCTAAAGACCAATTAGTCATTAGCTTAAAAACTACTATGATGTGTATGGGGTACATGTAAATTAGATGGGCAATATCTCCAAAGTTTAAGTGAAATTGTACTCATTTTCTAAAGCAACTAAAATTTGAAAAGGTCCAGCTACATAAAATATTATTTGAGTGCGAAGGTCTACATAAAAACTAACATAATGGAATGATGACAAATTACCTTTTAATGCTTAACCATTAGCGATTAGTTTATCAAGTCAAGTCAAGTGGGGTTTTTTTGTCATTCCTCTGTATAGCATGTATACACTGGAATGAAGGGGGCATAATGGCTTAGTGGTTAGAATGTATGGGTTGGGGGATTGATTCCCACCTCTGCCCTGGTGTTTGAGGAGCTTGTTCTCCTCCGGGTACTCCGGTATCCTCTTCCAGTCCAAAGACATGCATGTAAACGGATTGCCATGTCCAATTGAATGGGTGTGTGAGTGTATGTGTGATTGTGCACTGTGGTGGGTTGACACCCCATTGAGGGTGTCCCCTGAATTATGTCCTGAGTTCCTTGAGATAGGCTCCAGGCTCCCCCTGACCCTGTGTAGGATAAGCGGTACAGAAGATGGATGGGTGGATGGACATTGGAATGAAGTGTCATTTCTCCAGGACCGTGGTGCAACTCAAAACTACATAAAGCGCAATTTGCTTTGTTATAAGTTGTTGTGGGATGATTGTGTTGAATGCTAAACTGAAATCTATGATCAGCATCCTTATGTAGTTGCTTATGGCTATAACTGAGACAATTTCAATTGTTTTTGTTTCTCACTGTTGCTTCACATTACCAATTTTCATTAGCACCATGGACAAAGCAGCGAGACGTGTTTTGAATCAGAAGCAGCTACAATAAAGTCATACTACTTTGTAGATTCAGTTTCTGTTGTCAACTTTTTTTGACCATTTCAAAAAACATTTCTGTTCAGTCTGGTAATCAGACCGGAGAGGGTAAATAAAATGAAAAGTCTTTGAAAGTATATGAAAATGTTTCCCTTTCTGACATAAAGTCTGTAGGTCTGATAATCGGCATTGAGCTAGGTCATTTAAATAAATGCATGTGATAAGGATAAGCTGCAAAAAAGGATCTGCTACAGACACACTGGTTCATGTTTAAAAAAAAATTAGATTACATTTACATTTAACATCTCTGCTACAATATATATATATATATATATATATATATATATATATATGTGTGTGTATATATATATATATATATATATATATATATATATATATATATATATATATGTGTATATATATATATATATATATATATATATATATATATATATATATATATATATTTTATTTTTTTTTTATTTTTTTTCAAGTATTCAGTTTAGTCCACTGAATACTTTGCTGGGTCTGCGTGCAAAACACAGCCTGTTAGTTAACAACTGCTTTTCTAAGGGTAATACACAGGAGTACAGGTGCAGAATCTGGATTCAACTTTGTAGAAACCTGCATTATCAATTGAAGCCTGTTAAACATCACAAACACAGTCCCCTCCAAATATTGGAACAGCAAGGGCTATTCTATTGTTTTTGCTATACACTGAAGACATTTAGGTTTGAGATCTAAAGATGAATGTGAGGCAATAGTTTAGAATATCAGCTTTCATTTTCTGATATTTACATCTAGACGTGTTAAACAAGTTAATGGCACCAATAAAATGGCACCTTTGGTGATAGACCACCCAATTTTTAGGTGAGCAAAAGTATTGGAACAGATAGTCTTAAAGTACATTAAAGTAAGTATCACTTAATATTTTGCTTGCAAAAACTGGATCAAGCCGCTGACCCACTGACACCACCAAACTGTAGCAATCTTCTTTTGTGATGATTTATCAGGCTTGTACTGCAGGTTCTTTCAGTTATTTCTCCTTTCAGGTTCCTCTTCAGGAGTTGAAATGGTGCTCAATTGGGTTAAGATCTGGTGAGTAACTTGGCCATTCTAAAATCTTCCACTTTTTGCCCCAATGAAGTCCTTTGTTGAGTTGGCAGAGTGTTTTTGATTATTGTCTTCCTGCATAATGAAGTTTCTCCCAATTAGACTTGATGCATTTCTCTGTAAATTGGTAGACAGAATGTTTCTGTAGATGTCTGAATTCATTCTGCTGCTACCATCATAAGTTACCTCATCAATAAAAATTAGTAAGACTGTTCCAGAAGCAGCCATGCAAGCCCAAGCCATGACACAACCCTCCACTGTGTTTGACTGATGAGCTCATATGTTTTGGATCATGAGCAGATCCTTACTTTCTCCAGACTTTGGCCTTTACATTACTTTGGTAGAGGTTAATCTTGGCTCCAGAACTTTTGTGGCTCATCTCTGCATTTCATTGCACATCCCATTCTGGCTTTCCGATTCTTAATGCTGAGTGGTTTGCATCTTCTGGTATGGCCTCTATATTTATGCTCTTGAAGTCTTCCCCGAATGTTAGATTGTGATACCTTCACCCCTGCCCTGTGGAGGTTCTTGGTGATGTCACCCACTGTTGTTCCCTTTTAAAGGGAACTCAACATTACATGAGCTCCATGCTGTGGGAAGTGCCCCCGTGCGTGACCGGCATGTGAAGCTTGTGTAACATCATGCCTATTTATAGGCCTGCCATGATCAGGTGACGTGGCAATTAAGTGCGTCGCGTGATATAAAAACGGCATATGTGAACCTCGCTGTCAGCCTTATTATCTTCAGTGAGACTGCATGTCGGTCATTTGTGTAATGCTCGCAAAAAGACTCTTCATTTCCTCTCTTTAGAATAATCTATTTAACTTTCTCTCCCTTTAAAAAAAAAGTATGAGTCAGAAAGAATTCAGGAAGTGTGTTACACCTTGCTCCCATTTCATCACAGATGGACTCACTTTCTGTGTGAAGTTTCTAGGGGTGGAGCACACCACGGCAGCCCTTAAGAGTTCTGACTGTGCGCATTGTGAACACCATACAATTAGGCAGCTCCGCTCGTAACTCGTTCTCTTCGCGGCTGAAGGGAACTGGATTTCAGAGCCTTGTAGATATGGGCCAAGCTAAGGTCCTGGGGATCTCGTATGGATCTGGAAGAGGAGCCAGAGATGAGCGCTGCTCTATCTCTTGCTCTGTATTCCAGGACGGCTCTCCGTCAGATTTTGGAGCTCGCGTCGTGACTCCTCCTTCCGCTATGGAAAGCCAAAAAAATAAATAAATGAAATTTCCTCTCTGACTTTGAGGAACCAGAAGCGTGTACCAAAAGTGGAGAACAGCTCTAAATCATAGAAAGAGCTGCTTGAAGTGCTTACTACACCTGGATGAGCTTTTTTCTCCCCAGTGAAAATAAATCTCCCTCACACTGCAGAAAGCTCCCTTTTTTTTCCAGGAGTGCATGACAAAATATCAAGCTTCTGTGGAAAAACCATACATAACCCTATTTATAACCCTGCAATGTCAGATTATTCGGCCATTGTAGCTATTTAGCTATGCCAAATGTGGAGGAGGCGATTGCAAGCTACCTCTCTCAATCTATGGCAGGTAATTTAGGGGGGCTGGCTTTGCCATCCAAGCCATGTAAGGCTACCACGCCATTGGCGGGCAAGGCCTATTCGGTAGTGGGTCTTGCTTGTGGGTCACTGCAGACAATGGCAGTGTTGCAGGCCTACCAAGCAGACCTGCTGAGTGAGCTGTACATATGGCGACATTCAGCCAGTTCCTTCCCTGTTGTGTCGAGTTCACCCAGTGCTAGTGCAAGGGAGGCACAGAAGCGAGTGTGGCAGCTCACCTCCGGCCAAAGAAATCCAGGGGGACAAGGTGGCCACAGTCACAGCCTGCTACTAGGCCTGATCTGAGAAAGGCCAAGCAGACAAAGAAGGAGTGGTTCTCAGGGGCCACGGAGGGACGTATCAGAGGACGTGGTTGTTAGGGCAGTTAGCCCCCAGTACTACTGTAGGGCCTCCCCTAGCCAAGGCTGTCCCAAGTTTTCAGTGTTCTCTGGTCAGCGAGCTGTCACAGGGCAACGAAAATCTGATGCTTTCCCTCCAATAGAATGTGGGAAAGTTAACAGCACTAAAAGACCATCTGGTAGCAAGGAAACTACTGCCAAATGTATCTCCATGGGTTCTGTATAACATAGAAAAGGGTTACAGGGTCCAGTTCAGAGCTCGACCCCCACTGGTTCAGACGTGTGCTCACCACAGTATAGATCTGCGTCATCTGAAGCGTAGTCTTTGGATATACAGGTTCAAGATGCTAACGCTCAAACTTATCATTCCACAGATTCAGTTTGAGGTCTGGTTTTGTGACAATAGATCTAAAAGACACATATTTCCACATAGAAATATTGCCTAGACACTAGGGATGGGCGATATCATTTGCGATATACCGCTAGAAAGTCTTCCCGCGCTAATAACGATAAAACCTAGTTGATGACGTATTTCTGTGTGCGATGGTGTGTGACCCATTCACAGCTCACGTGCACAATGAAAACAAATATGGCAGAAGGTGGATGTGAAGCTGAGGAGGAGTTTATCGCTAAACGAGGAGCTACCTCTACAATCTGGATCTGGTTTGGTTACAGAAAATCAGTTTTATTTTTAGATGAGTGGTTCTCAACACGGGGGGTGCAGTGAGATCGGAAGGGGGATGCAAACTGGTTTCAAGAAAAAAAATACACACGGCATCATTTGGATACTCTGTGTATTTTATTACTTTTCAAATAGAGTGTACATAAATGTAAAAACCCCGCGTTCTCTCTCCCTCTTTTGCTGGGGAGAGGCGAAGTTTAGTCTGCCTTTTATCTAGCTGTCAGTGCAGACCAGTGTTGCCAACTTAGCGCCTTTTCAGACCGCTTTAGCGACTTTTTTTTTTTTTTGTAAAAAACAGCGCCTTGCGACAAATCTAGCGACTTTTTGGACAAAACTTAGCAACTTTCCAAATGTCACCAGTAATGTACTGCAAGCACACCTCTCTGAGTCTGCTCTGTTCAGTGAGTGACTGAGAGCCGGAGCAGCACATCCCAGTGATCGCACGGCAGCTGACGTAGACGTGAATGTAAAAATAAAGCGCAGGTGTCCCACTGATTGATTTAACAATGTCATGGATAACGAGACACCCACTTCATCCCAATTTTCATAATTCGTATGTGAATGTTTTTAGAATGCAAGATGAATGGCATGCAACATGTTTTACATGTAAAATAGTAAGTTATTACAGACTAGTTATCTTGTTCAAAAAAGTTATAATTTTTGATAATTCATGTCCCATACCTGTCCGTTATATAGTTTTATAAAAGTCATAAGTTATTTTAAAAATCATAAAAGTTAGGAAAAATAATTTTGAAAAAGTACAAAAACACTAAAGCAAAAAAAAAAAATCTATCTATCTATCAGTCAAAAACAGATTATAGATGAAGATATATATAGATATATCTATATATAGATAGATTTTATATAGAATAGATAATCTTTATACCTGGTCTTCTCCAATGGCGGGGCGGGGGGGGGCTTTATTACAAAAGGTTGAGAACCTCTGTTTTAGATCAATGTTTGTGTTTCTGAGGCTCTCAAGACTGCATGCAGCTGTCATTTGTAGCCAAAAACAGTGATATAGTTTAAAGTCCATATCGCCCATTCCTACCAGTCACAAGAATTTCCGGAGGTTTGCGTTTGGAGGCGATGCATACAGATATCAAGTTCTTTCCTTCAGGCTAGCTTTATCCCCTCTCACCTTCACAAAGTTCATGGATACTGTTCTGACTCCATTGCAAGTCCTGGGTGTATGAAACTACCTGGACGACTGGTTAATTCTAGCATGATCCAAGGAAACTGGTGATTCAACACTGAGATGTTGTTCGCACCCACATGAAGAGCTTCGGGGCTCAGGTTGAATCTTTTTTTTTTTTTTTTAATTTCATTAAATTCATTTTCATGTGATTCATATTCATGTGATTCATTTACTGATTTGCTTCTCTTTAAATGCAGTTTTAGACTGTGATATTACAAAGGTCTTTCCAGATTATTACTTGCCACACTGTATGAGATAACCCCAGTAAAATTGCCTGAATTCTATAATATAATTTGTTCACCATGTTAGGTTTAAATCCTCTAAAAACAGATTTGCAGTTGACTAACATTACTCCGTTCCAGTTCACATCCTTCAAAGCATTGGCATGTTTTGTTTACTCTCACAATCCCCCAAACACACACACACCCAAAGTCTCCATAATTTTTTTTTTTTTTTTTTAAATGAGACAGCAGTGTTTCAAACAATAACCAAAAGTTGTCCACAATGTGAAAATAACTCAGAGAGTAAGCTGAACTAACCAAGAAAATTACCAAGACAAAATGTTCCAGTAAGAGAAAAAGCCCCTACTGACTTCAAGTCTGATAAACAGTCTGCGCAGGGACGGATGCAAGTGCAGTTTGACAGTTTTATTAAAGAGAGACACAGGTAGATAAATCCAAATCATAATCCATAAATGTAATCCAAAACATGCAAAAGGTCAGACGATCAGCAAACAGGCATACACGGGGCAAAGCAGGAATCAAGGTCGTGGTCACGGGATACAGGGTCGATATACCCAACATGAAACATAAACAATCGCGAGAGACTGGGCACGGAGAAACCAGCGTGAACGACTATGACTATGACTATGGTAAGGAATCTAAACTAAGTATCTAATCTATCCAATATTCCGCGCTGTGTGCTCGGAGGCGCGCGATATACACAAACATAATCAGCCTCGTAATGGCTGATGGCTGAGGGCAATTCAGACACACGTGAAACAATAGCCAATGACAGAACAGGGAGGAGACATAACAAAACATAACAAATGCACGTGTCCAAATGTCACGATTGTCAACAGCAAAAAAGCAGGTGCTCACGCACCATGCTCGGCAGCGTGCACTCACACGCTCTGCAGCACGCTGCTTAAAGGGAAAGTCGTGACAATGTCCTTAACTTTTAAAGACTTGTAACAAATAATATAACAGTGTAGGATGTAAAGCCGAGGAAAAAACACTAATACAATTAAATAAACAGAAACTCTAACTCAGTCAGAGCCTCAAAACAGAACCACATTGATACCAAAGTAGATTTAAGAGGAGTGAGTTCACAAAATCTAGGCGAAGTAATGCAACGACGATATCTTCAATAAAAATCCAAATACTGTAAAGCTGGAAGGCCGAGTGCAAAAAATAAAAATAAAAGAAGAACAAAAAAGACGCCGCTGTGTAGGTGATACAGTTCACCCCGATATCAAGAGTTTAACATAGTGTCCTGCTTCCTCCGCTGAAACAAAGTTCTTCTGGACACCGTTATATGTAATGCAAAGCCAAGCTGGGTGAAGGATTCCATAGCGAGCGCCCTCAATACCACGAAGTTCACGCCGAACCTCATTAAATGCGGCCCGGACCCGGGCTATCTTGGCTGTGTAGTCAGGGAAAACAGAGATGGTCAAATCCCTCACTTTAATCCGCCGGAGCTCGCTCACACGGCGTAAAATATCAACACAGTCACTGTGATAGTGGAATCTGCACACAATAGCTCATGGTCGTTCACCAAGCTTGGGGTTCGGCTGAAGGGTCTGGTGGGACTGGTCCAAAACCGGCTCCTTCTCCAGACCAAACGCTTCTTTTAACAAGGCCGCTACAGCAGCAGTTGTACATGTGTCAGCGCCGTCTGGAACTCCGACTATCCTAATGTTATTGTGCCGTGACCTCGACTCCAAATCCTCACATTTATTCTCTAATTGAGTCACGGTCGCAGTGAGAGACTCGATAGTAGTCTTCATTTGAGCTATGTCATCGGTGCAACTGGAGAGAGCGTGCTCCATTTCCCCAACAGTACCTTTCAGTGTTGATATGGTAGCCTCGGGAGCAACTTTATCACTAGCCAGCTGTGTTTTCACAGCCTGCAGGTCAAGCTGAACAGCAAACAGCGCTACCCTGAAAGTCTCCTGGAGCCCCTTTTCAAAAATATCGGTGATGTCCTTCCTCAGTAAAGCCAACAGCTCGAGCCTGAGTACGGCGAAATCAAAGTCACCGCGAGGCGACACAGATTCAGGGGAAGAAGGGGACTCGCTCGCGGCGCACACACTCGGCCTCAGTCGTGTCTGAATGCTACCACGGGTTTTCATGTTCTTTCCAGACATGTTAACATACCACAAAGTTAAAAGTGCAAACAAGGAAATGGAGTAGGATAAGTCAAAATCTATTGTATGACCGAAAAGCACAAATTAATTACAATTTTAATCGAAATCAGCAGGAGCCTCCAACTTCGCGTCCTACTCCATCGAACTCCGAATTCGAATCGGGGCTCAGGTTGAATCTTAAGAAAAGTATGCTTTCTTCAGTTCAAAGAACAACTTTTCTAGCGGTCATAAGCATTCTGCTACAATGAGGGCATTTCTATCCCCAACATACATAGGGTCAATCCTATCAACATTGAGCAAGATTAAGCTGGAACTGGGTATCCTCTCCAGCGTCTACGAGAGAATGTTGGGGCTTATGGCAGCTGCAGCCAACATCATACCATTGGGCCTTTTGCACAGGAGACCATTTAATTGGTGGCTGAAAAGTAGGGGGTTTCATACAAGGATGAAACCTCTGAGAGTAATCAGTGTTACGCGGCGATCCCTATGTGGTCTGAGAATTTGGATGTATCCCCGTTTTCTAGCCTCATGTCAACACTCTAGGGGTGTCTCTTTATCACAAGACGATAATGACAAACACCTCCCTCACAGGCTGGGGCGCAGTCTTAGATGGCTGTCCAGCTCATGGTCTCTGGAGCGGCCCTCGTCTGGAATGGCATATAAATTGCCCGGAAATGCGTGCCGTATTTCTAGAATAGAAATTCTTTTTTGCTCAATTGAGAGATTACAATGCGTTAGTTGTGACAGACAACAGAGCGATGTTCCCATATATCAACTACCAGGGAGGATTGTTCGCACCCCCTGTTCAGGCAGGTGCAAATAATTCTTCTCTGGGCAGAGGGAAATTTTTTGACAGTGAGTGCAATGTACATTCTGGGCAACTGGAATGTGGGGGCAGACATCCTGTTGAGGCAGGGGCTGAGGCCCAGGGATTGGAGGCTCCATCCAATTGTGGCGGAAGTTCAGCCAAGTGGAAGTTGATGTGTTCGCCACCGAGGAGACAACACACTGCCCGTTGTAGTTCACCCTCACTCCTCCCACACCATTGGGGTTGGACACCATGGTGCACACATAGCCAAGGCCACATCTGTATGTTTTTCCCATGATCGGTCTGCTCCCACAAGTTCTAGCGAGAGTTCGCCAAGACTGTCCACGTCTGCTGTTAGTAACACCTTATTGGTCTGTTCAAATATGGTTCTCAGAGATAATATCTCTGCTGGACAGCACTCCTTAGGTGATTCCCATCTGCAGGGATCTACTGTCTCAAGCCAGAGGGCCAGAACTATGGAAACTGTGGGTCTGGCCCCTCATGGGCACCAGCTCATAGATTTTGGTCTTGCAAGTGAAATTGTAGAGACCATGGTGAATGCTAGAACACAATCCATGAAGAAATTGTATGTGTTCAAGTGGTGACTTTTTGTCTCGTGGTGTGAGGAACGTTAGCTAGAGCCAGTGAACTATACAATAGCTACAATTCTGGAGTTCTTTTTGAGGACGTTTCTCAGCAGGGTTGGCTCCTTTTACAATCAGGGTCTATGTGGCCCCATTTCGGTCAGCCATGCCCCTATTGATGGCGCCTCTGTGGGACAACATCCTCTAACTCCAAGGTTTATGCATGGTGTCAGGCATCTAAGGCCCATCTGCAGACCACGCATACCTTCCTGGGACCTTTCTGTGGTCCTGGAAGGTCTGACAGGTGCCCCGTTTGAGCCCAAAGAGTCAGCCTCAGAGAAGCTTCTGACTCTAAAGGTAGCTCTTCTGCTGGCCCTGGCATCTCTCAAGTGAGTAGATCTACATGCTCGCTCTGTTGCCCCTTCCTGCCTTGAATTTGGCCATGGATTAGCCAAGGCCTTCCTATATCCTAGGCCAGATTATATTTCTGACGTGCCTATGTCTGCTGCCCAGCCAGTAGTGTTGCAGGCTTTCTGTCCTCCTCTGTTCTTCACACCGGAACAAGAGAAATTGCACCTACTGTGTCCAGTAAGGGCTCTCTGTACTTTTGTCCACCCTCCGGCCAGTGGCATAAGATGGAGCAGCTGCTGATCTGCTTTGGCCGTGACAGTAGAGGTGATGCTGTGTCAAAGCAGCACATCTTTAATTAGAAAGTGGAAGCAATCTCTATTGCATATGAGCCACGCGGTCTCGCTACACCTCTGGACTTATTTCGCTAGGGGTGTCACCTCCTCAGACACTTTGTCCAAAGGGGGACCATTACAGGATTTATGTGTTATGGCCTGGTGGTCTATGCCATGCACATTCATTCGATAGTACAGTGTAACCCAGCCAAGGTTATACAATTATAGAATTATTCTGGAAATGATTTAATTTGACATGTAGGGCAATTGTTATGATTACTTTATTATTATTCTTTATTATTGTATTTTGGTTTATTTGTATTTTTTTGTTATTATGGTCTTGATGCTGTTGATTGAGATTTGAGCCAATACAAAGGCAAGGGGGAGCGGAAGTCCTGCCTCTGTGTAATAATTCTTTCGGCAGATGCCTGCTTTTTTTCTTTTTCAGTTAAGCCACGTAGCTGTCACAACATTGGAGAACTATATATTTCTTATATATCAAACTGAAACTTTGCATTGAATCTTCCCAGTATATACTGCTGCATAATCTTTTTATTTTGTGTAGCAAGAACGGATTTTGGTGAGTTATCTATTTTGAGTTTTTTAGAACTTGTAATGTAGTAAGTTCAGCTAGCTAGCGTAGTTTCTGCATAACATTGCTGTTGCAAATAATTGATATGTTTACCTGTCCTAGAAATATTGATAGCAGATAAATTACTTTTGTATTGTATGTACTTTAATTCATATTTGAAGAGAGACATGTTTTGTAAAGTCACGATTCAGTCAGAGTGGTTGGCTACCTCGTGCATTTTAGTTAATTGCATCTTGGAATGGCGGCGCTCATGTGCTAAGAAAGAACACAAAGAGATATGCGCCATTTTATTTTTCTGCTTCATTGTGAAGGATGTTTGCAACACATTATGCTAAGAATTTTATGGAATTTTATGTTTGTTCAAGGTAATGCAATTAATACCCATTGCAGTTCTTTATACTTCGTGGTTATTACTTAGATTATGGGAAAATGTATTTGTGAAATTGAAATGGGTACTAAACAGTTGTGCAACATTTAGAAATATAGTCTTTACAACATGATTAGGCTTAATGATTAAGAATCTATTTTTTTGTGAATAATCCTATGCTGATGGTTTTTAGTTCTTTAAGAAGAACTGTGTAATGACCAGTATAGTGTTGAGACTAATAGAATGTAAGCAATGTCCTGTTTCTTTTAATAAGTGAACAGGCCAGGTTTTTTTTGTGTATGAACAGTCTACTGCAGAGGATTGACACCAGACAGAAGAGACACCAGCAGAGCTCCTGGAACGCCTCTTCCTTGAATCACTTGATCAAGATTTCCCTAATCAGGGAATAGTGAGCCACCCAAACAATTGCATGCAGAAGATTTGAACACCTCCCACATGTCATGATTCCCCCTTGAAGCAGCATGCTCTAAGCGCGAATGCGCGAGCACCTGCTTTTCCATTGTTGACAGTAGTGACATCTGGACACGTGTGTTTTGTTTGTTTCTGTCATGTCCCCTCCCTGTTCTTTCATTGGCTCGGATTTCACGTGTGTCTGTATTGCCCTCAGCTGCTAGCAGTTTAGACGCTGATCATGTCTACATGTATGCTGGGAGGCCCGCGGTATATAACGCGGAAGATTATCGTAGAGTAGTTCGTATAGTAGTCATAGTCACGTTCCATGTTTAGAGTTAGTTCACGCTGGATTATCCGCTCCCAGTTCCTCGTCATAGTTCATGTTTCTCGTTTTGTTTATCGACCCTGTTTTCCGTGACCACAACCTTGATTCATGTTTAACCCTGTGTATGCCTGTTTGCCGATCGCCTGACCTTCGCCTGCTGTGGATTACGTTTATGGATCACGTCTTGGATTTGTCTGCCTGTCTCTCTTTTAGAATAAACAACTGTTCATACTACACTTGCATCCGTCCTATCTCCGCTCCGTCACAATACGTGACACCTCAGGATACCCGCCTATGCGGTAGGACTGACACAACTTGTGGGTAGGATTTGAAACAGAAAGAACTCTTTTGTAAGAAAACCAGAAAACTGTAAATCCATTTATTTCATTTAATTAATTTCCATTTTATTGTTATTCTGTATTTTATTTTAATCAATTGTTCATAAGTAAAGCCGGCAACTTAACTGTACCTACCTTGTCCACTGGTCTCAATCCATTTGTTTATTTATCAATACACCTCCCTCCGAATCTAGTACTGGTCCTATTTTATATATATATATATATATATATATATATATATATATATATATATATATATATATATATATATATATGTGTGTGTGTGTGTGTGTGTGTGTGTGTGTGTATATATATGTATATATGTGTATATATGTGTATATATATGTATGTGTGTGTATACTCTCAGTATGATGGAGTGGGTATTGTTGTTCCCACAGTGTGGAGCTCATGCAACGTTGAGTTGCCTTTGAAAGGGAATGTCTGGGTTATGCATGTAACCCTGTTCCCTTAGAAGGGAACGAGACGTTGCGTAGCTTTATCATACTGGGGCATACCTGTGAATTGTGTCTTCGCTTCAGATAATAGTGGCTGACGGCACAGTTCACAAGTGCATTTTTTATATCAGGTGACATACTTAATTGCCATGTCACCTGATCACGGCAGGCCTATAAATAGGCATAACGTTACACAAGCTTCAGATGCCTGTCACGCACGAGGGTGCTTCCCACAGCATGAAGCTCACACAATGTCTCGTTCCATTCTCATGGAACAGGGTTACATGCGTAACACAGACGTTTTGAGGTTTTTCCTCACAGCTCTCATAATGTTTCTGTCATCAACTGGTGTTGTTTCCTTGACCACCCTGTTCCATGTCTGGTTGTCAATACACCAGTGGTTTCTTTCTGTTTCAGGGCATTCCAAATTAATGTATTGTGTATACTCTATGTTCATGCAATGGCTCTGATCCATTTTCCCTCTTCTCTTAGCTTCAAAATGGCTTGCTTTTCTCCCATAGACAGCTCTCTGATCTTCATGTTGGTTTATCTTTTTTAACAACAAATGCAGTCTTCACAGTAGAAACCAAGGGCTCAAACCAAGAGCAGATATTCAGAGCTATTAAGTGTTTAAAAAAATACAATCTAAGAGGGCACACCTGGGCAACAAGTAGTACTTTAAAAAGTAGTTTTGATTTTTCTTGGTTATTGCATAATTGCATATTGTTTTTTCATAGTGTTATTCCCTTCATTATTATTCTACTATTATATTATTCTATTATTATAGACTAGTAGGTGGTGTTCAAACTTTTAAGTGATAGTATATGGTTTATTATGGTACATAAATGCACAACCTATTAGCATTTTTCTTTAAGCATGCCAAGACAGGCTATCATATTTCCTGGGTTGCGGTATAAGGGGGGAAATCTAATTTAAAGATGACTGTTGATTCTGTATGTACAGTGGGGGAAATAAGTATTGGACGTGTCAACATTTTTTTCAGTAATTATATTTCTAATCCGGCAATTAACAAGACATTGTACCAGACATCAGTATTAACTCAAGAAATCTGGAAAACCAAAGGATTCACACCATTAAAGTGCATCTATTATGGTTTAGAAATGTGCCTTTAATGTGCTCATAATTTAAATTACAGCATTAAATTTTTTCCATAAGTGTCAGAAACAACTCATTAAATAATCCGTTCTAAAGGATTCATTCTAAGCTCCTCCTTTCAGAAAGCATACTCTGATCTGATTGGTCAGATGTCCCAGTCTGTTATGATTCATCTACCACTGTCAACGAGCAGCCAATGAAGACCAGAGGCAGGGCTTTTTGTTACAAACCTATGTAGGTTTGTGCAGGAAGTAACTGATGACTCATTTCAGCTATTAGGAATCGGCTCCTTCTCTTGACAGCATCTGCCCCCTAACCTCCAGACCAGCTTGCACATCACCCCCTAGCCCTTGGCTCTCAGAAGCTCTGTGTAACAACCGGGCCAAACTAAGAGCAGCTGAAATGAAATGGTGTAAATCTAATGATCCAACTGACCTAACCAATTACCAAACACTTCTCTCCTCTTTTTCCCATAGCATCCCCACTTCTAAAGCCACATACTACCAAGAGAAGATTGGCAGCTCTCCCAACACCCGTACTATTTTCAATAGCTTTTCTTATCTTCTCTGTCCCCCTCCTCCCCCTTCCCCTACCTCTCACACTGCAGACAACTTTCCCACTTTCTTTTCCAACAAGGTTACATCAATCAGGAACCAGTTCTCAACCCCAGAAATGCATAGATTGGATAGTATAGTAACTGCATAGTATTACATAGTTACTGCATAGTAACTCAACTGGCCTCCTTCTCTCCTCTCTCAGAGACTGATGTCTCAAAACTCCTCTCTAGCCGTCCCACAACCTGTGCTCTTGGCCCTATACCTTCTCACCTTCTTCAGTCCATCTTTCCCACACTATCACCTGCACTCACACACATCTTTAGCACATCCCTCTCTACTGGCACATACCCTACCTCATTTAAGCAGGCCCGGGTTACCCCACTGCTTAAAAAACGTCACTTAACCCAGCTGCAGTTGACAACTACAGACCTGTTTCCCTCCTCCCTTTTCTTTCCAAAATCCTTGAAAGAGCTGTTTTTAATCAACTCTCCATTTTTCTTACACAGAACAACCTCCTGGACACCAAGCAATTAGGCTTCAAAAGCAGTCACTCTACGGAGACTGCTCTGCTTTCTGTTACTGAAGCATTATGATTAGCAAGAGCAACCTCAAGATCATCTGTCCTCATCCCACTCGACCTCTCTGCTGCTTTCAACACTGTGAATCATCAGATCCTCCTGTCAACTCTCTTCAGCCTAGGCATCACCGCAATTTGGAATTGGAGTAGATGAGAGCTCCCTCCAGAGGTAGGACATCCAAAATGGATCAGGCAGGTCCGGAGAGCAAAAAGGATCAGGATCTCTAGTATCTCCATAAAATCGTGTGTGGCTCAACAGAAGGAGAGAGGGAGAGAAAAGATTGTTAGGACTGTACTTAGTGTAACAGAAAGTATAGTCATGGTAGGCTTGAGTAAACAAATACGTTTTAAACCTAGACTTAAACACTGAGACTGTGTCTGAGTCCTGAACACTAATTGGAAGACTGTTCCATAACTGTGGGGCTCTATAAGAGAAAGCTCTTCCCCCTGCTGTAGCCTTCACTATTCGAGGTACCGTCAAATAGCTAGCATCTTTTGATCTAAGTAGGCGTGGTGGATCATAGAAAACCAAAAGGTCACTTAGATACTGTGGCGCGAGACCATTTAGTGCTTTATAAGTTAATAATAGTATTTTATAATCAATGTGAGATTTCACTGGGAGCCAATGCAGTGTTGATAAGATCGTGGTGATGTGGTCGTATCTTATGGTTCTAGTTAGGACTGTAGCAGCTGCATTCTGGACGAACTGGAGTTGGTTTATGCTCCTACTGGAACATCCAGACAGTAATACATTACAATAATCTAGTCTAGAGGTGACAAAAGCATGAAATAATATTTCTGCATCATGTAGTGACATTATATTTCTTATCTTAGAAATATTTCTGAGATGAAAGAAGGCGATCCTAGTAATATCTACATGAGCATCAAATGATAGACTGGAGTCAATAATTACTCCAAGGTCTTTTACTGCTGCACATGATGAAACAGAAAGTCTATCCAGAGTTACTATGAGATCAGAAAGCTTACTTCTAGCTACACATGGTCCTAGTACAAGTACTTCTGTCTTATCAGAATTAAGTAAAAGGAAGTTAGTTAGCATCCAACGTCTCATGTCCTTTACACATTCCTCAACTTTATTAAGCTGCTATCTGTCTTCTGGCTTCGCTGAAACATACAACTGTGTATCATCAGCATAACAGTGGAAGCTAATTCCATGTTTACGAATAATTTGACCTAGAGGTAGCATATATAAAGTAAAACGCAGTGAGCCTAAAACAGAACCTTGTGGAACACCAAATTTAACCTCAGTATGCGTGGAGAAGTCTCCATTTACATCTACGAACTGATAACGATCGATCAAATAAGATCTGAGCCAGGAGAGGACCGTTCCCTTAATGCCAACAACATCTACCAAGGAGAATAGTATGATCAATAGTATCAAAAGCTGGACTAAGATCGAGTAACACAAGCAACGAGACAAAACCCTGATCAGAGGCCCATTGTAGGTCGTTTACTACTTTAACCAGAGATGTCTCTGTGCTATGATGAGGTCTAAATCCTGACTGAAACATTTCATGAATGTTATTCCTATGTGTGGCATTCCCAAGTGGAGGGAAACGTTTATCCTGCCAACTACACCAAAATGTGGCATTCCTAAGTGGAGGGAAATGTTTATCCCAAATTTAGTAGACCCAACTACGCCACCCTGGGGGAGAACCAGGGAAATACTCCCAAAAAAAGGCACACAGATAAGTTTTACCACTCGGGCAAAGAACATGAGAGTGAGACATGAGTACGAATATAAAAATTATATTTTATTATGACACTTAAGCATCATTAAAACTTAACATACAAATATAAAATCGCTCTCCCATGAAGCACGATAAGGATTTTTAAACGAACCACTTCTCCAGGCCCAGGATTGGCATAGACAAGGCAGGCCTGCTACAGCTCGGGAGGTCATCCAAACCCACTGCAAGTCACACCCAAATCATCAAACACTACCTACACCATAAGGAAGTTGTTGTGTTGTTGTGTTGGCACACTGAGCACGCTGTGAAGCATACACCACCGAATAAATGCAGCTAGCCTTCCCTGTCCCACCAAGACTCACTGGCTCCTGGAGAGAAAGAAAACACCAGTTAACCCAAAGTTACACAGACACTAAACAATAAACAAAAAGAAGCAAATTACAGACACCATGGGGTGGTGACTAGATCACCCAGGCCCATTAACTCCACCACATGAAATAGAGGCAGTTAACAGCACCTAGGCAGAACCAGAATTATGGTAGACATAGCATGGAGACAGTAAGGCTTAACATACACCCTCTCAATAGTAAGGTGGTTGTGTGAAACAACAAACCTGAAATAGGTTTGAGGCTGGAAAACACTAATTTACCACTAAGCCTCTCAGACTACATGTGGTTACAAAACATAAGCCCAACATACATCCAAAACTAAAGTAAAGCAAAACAAATCAGATGAAGCAAAACAGATTGGGTGGAACAAAACAATAAATAAAACAAAACGGATCAAGTAAAACAAAACAGTAAGTAAAGCAAAACACTGAAGTAATGCAAAACAAATCGGGTGAAACAAAACAATAAATAAAACAAAACAGCAGCGGCATCACATGTAGCATCTTCGGCTAGGGATTTGTCTTAGAGAAGACTTAGATGCGCAACTCCCCACTCTCACCATTGGTTTGAACAAACACCAGACATGAAGTCGTATGATTCCTCACCGGTAACGCGGCTTGACATGCATATACATATCATTCAGCCACCGACTAAATGTTGCGATCACTGAACACGATCTCTGGCTCCAACTCTCCACAATGCACGTGCCACCAGTGCCGCTCTAAGACTGAACGGGAACAGGAACCGGAAATGCCAGGGGAGCGAGGAACTCTGAATCACCAAGACACCCATGCGCCTACCAAAATAAGGGTCCTTAAATAGTCGGGTAGCTCCCACCCCATTGGGCTGCCGAAGCCATACCCCGAGCAGAATCAATGGGATAGTTAAATCGCTTACCCTGCCACATTCACAAGTATGAGCATAGCTGCTGTGCTACAACCTTTTCTAAGATCTTGGAGGTGAAGGGGAGATTTGATATTGGTCTATAGCTGGACAGTTGAGAGGGGTCAAGGTCAGGTTTTTTAATCAGGGGTTTAATAACTGCTAATTTAAGTGATTTAGGTACATAGCCAGTGCTAAGGGAAGAATTGATTATTTTTAAAAGTGGTTCAATTACTCCAGGACAAATCTGTTTAAAGAAAGATGTAGGTACAGGATCTAGTATGCAAGTTGCTGAATTCACTGAAGAGATTAATGTAGCTAGATCGGTCTCTCTAAGGGGAGTAAAACATTCTAAACGTTGATCTGATAGTGCTATATTATCATCTATAGGGTTATTTATAATATTGTCTGGTTTTAATTTAATAGCCTGAATTTCACATCTAATATTTTCAATCTTACCAATGAAAAATTTCATGAAATCTTCGCTTCTATGTAATGATTGAGTGCTTCTTTCTGTAGTTGTTTTATTCCTAGTTAATTTTGCTCCTGTGTTGAATAGAAATCTCATTGTTTTTGTTATCTCCAATTAAGGTGGAGAGATAGACTTTTCTAACATCACTAAGAGATTTTCTATAGTTCAGTAGGCTCTCCTTCCATACTGTTTGAAATACTAACAATTTAGTTTGATGCCATTTACGTTCTAATTGTTGAGTAGTCTGTTTTAAGGTACGCGTTTTATCATTATACCGAGGTGCTAGCTTTTCTCTCTAATTAATTTTCTTTTGAGTGGAGCCACTCTATCTA
The DNA here is from genome assembly GCF_023375685.1 of Ictalurus furcatus. NCBI lineage: Eukaryota > Metazoa > Chordata > Actinopteri > Siluriformes > Ictaluridae > Ictalurus > Ictalurus furcatus. Next base: position 7,966,580 of record NC_071260.1, on the reverse strand, counting down.
GCGTGTAGTGGAGTGTTGACTCTAAGTATTCAGTCGCCTGATCGAGTTCTATCGGATCAGACGGTGATCCAAATCTAATTGATGTCTCTTGGAGGTGATTGATGAAGCTCGGTGCAGTAGCTGATGTGAAATTACATTTTATGCGGTAGCGTAAAATATTATGATCAATACGTATTATGAACGAGATAAGATAATGGTCTGAGACAACTTCAGACTGTGGAAAAATTACATTATTTTCTATATTTAATCCGTATGTTAGTATGAGGTCAACAGTGTGACCACCATTATGAGTAGGTCCGATTACATTCTGATTAACCCCTACTGAATCTAAGATGGACACAACCGCTGTTCTCAGAGGGTCTTCCGGGTTATCAAAATGAATATTAAAATCACCGACGATTAATGCTTATCTACAGAAACAACCATGTTTGAGATAAAGTCTACAAATTCACTAAGAAATTCAGTATATGGCCCTGGGGGTCTGTAAATAATAATTATAGGAATTGACTTATTTTTTGTGGCTACATAAGTTATACTGGTATAAAGAATTTCAAAAGAATTAAATTTATGACTAGGATTTTGTGTGATGCCTAGATTTTGACTATGGATAAGACCAAAACCTCCTCCTCTACCAGTTGAACGAGGCTGATGTACATAACTGTATCCAGGAGGACTGGCTTCATTTAATACTATGTACTCGTTTGGTTTAATCCAAGTTTCCGTTAAACACATTAAATTACATTCCTGATCAGTAATGATTTCGTTAACAATACGAGCCTTAGACGCAAGAGTTCTAATGTTTAATAGTCCTAGCTTCAGATTAAAGGTGCTGGATGTGCATTCGGTATGATCTAATTTTATGTTAATAATGTTACTAAAACAAACTTTCTGAAATTTTCTATGTATTTGTATAGCTCGGGGAACAGACACAGTCTCTACAGTATGTACTACAAGTGTTGAACTGTTAATTGAACATTGCTTATGATCAATGTTGTTATTGTTGGAAGATGTACTTACGGTAGGCAGTCACTTGGTGTGTAGCGCCTTGGAGATGTTGTCTGACATCAGTCGCTCCGAGGCTGCTGGGGTGCAGGCCATCAGAACAAAACAACCTAGGACGCTCCCAGAAAAGATTCCAGTTATTAACAAAAAGCAGATTCTGTTCATTACACCAAGAAACTAACCAGTCATTCAAAGCAAGAAGTCTACTAAACTTTTCAGCTCTACGTCTGTATATGGGAAGAGGTCCAGAGATGATGATCTTTGTGTTGGGTGATCTGCCTCATACCGTCTCGATCAGGCTGGCGAAGTCCCTCTTCAGAACCTCCGTCTGCCGCAGCCTGATGTCGTTTGCCCCCATGTGCAGCACGACCAGTGCTCTCGTCCTTCTTCAGGATCCTGGGTACCTGTGCAGTGACATCAAGGACACGAGCACCAGAAAAACAATGTGTGTGCACCTTATCCTTTGTTGAAGTGACACGGATGTTTCGCACAATGGGGTCCCCGATGATCACAGCATTTGGTCTGGTCTGACGGAGAGGCGCGAAGCGGTCCCTGGTTGGGATCTCGAACACCAGAGGTGGAGAGGTCCTCGATCGGGGTATGGCTCTCGCCTTTTGCTGCTGGTGCACCCAAGGTCCGTGGTGAGTCGGTGCCAGCGTGACGGAGACCTCGACTGGAAAAGTCTTGGGTGCACGGTCCCTGCACAGAGAAACAAACGGCGTAGAGGGGCTGGGAGTGGTAATGCTTACCTTGGATGTGTAGGCAGAAGCACAAGATATTTCCAGCACGGTTCTTCGGTCCAGCAGCTGGGCCTGCTTGTCGAGTAGGCAGCGGATCTGTTTCTCCACATCCTCCAGTTCCAGCAGCACCATGTGCAGCTTGAGCGAGTCCTCATCTGCACTCAAAAACGGAGAAACAACCGACATATTTGTTAAAAAACAGTGGTAAATGAGATAAATGTGAAATGTAAACAAGGCTAGCAGTAAGGTAATGCTAGTGGGCTACAAGCTAGTCGCGGATGTTTGTAAGAACCAATAAATCTTAGTGACAGCGCAACGTTACAATTGTTTTTATCTACAATAGTATCAGTCCATTCATCCATCCATCCATCTTCTATACCGCTTAATCCTTTTCAGGGTCATGGGGAAACCTGGAGCCTATCCCAGGGAGCATCAGGCATGAGGCGGGGTACACCCTGGACAGGGTGCCAATTCATCGCAGGGCACACTCACATACACATTCATTCATACACTACGGACACTTTGGACATGCCAATCAGCCTACCATGCATATCTTTGGACTGGGGGAAGAAACCGGAGTACCCGGAGGAAACCCCTGCAGCACGGGGAGAACATGCAAACTCCGCACACACAGGGCCACAGTTGGAATCGAACCCCCAACCCTGAACATGCTAACCACTAAGCCACCGTGCGCCCAAAATGGTATCAGTGATATTTGTAAATGCTATAAAGGTAAAAAAAATATAATAATGTGAGGTAAAAAAAGTATAATTTTAAAGTATAGAGATTAGAAGAAAATAGTGTCGGCTCGAGAGACACTGCTTCCTGCGACACTTCCTGCTTCCTGCGACACTTCCTGCTTCCTTACTTATGTACAATCAAATTCAAGGCCTTGATGCTCATGTACAAGACCTTGTCTGGAACAGCATTGCCCTTCCTCAACAGTCTCCTGAAGGCTTACGTTCCCTCACACAATCTGCGATTGATTAATGGCCAAGCTTAGTAGTGCCTACTCAGCATGGCTCAAGGTTCCTTTCCAGAACCTTCAAACTAACTGACCCTCAGTGGTAGAATGAACTTCCAACCTCAATCTGGATAGCAGAATCGGTCACTCTCTTCAAAAAACAGCTAAAAGACTCACCTCTTCCGTGAACACCAAACTAACCCCTAAACCCACATTATCCTAAAAAATAAAAAAATAAAAATAAAAAATACTCTGCCACTTACACCTCTACTCTGCACACTTTGCTTTCTAGAACTCAATAAAATGATCATGTATGGCAGCACTACTTGTATTTTTCTCCACTTGATATATCACTTTGCATGTATTTCCTCATTTGTAAGTCACTTTGGATAAAAGCATCTGCTAAATGAATAAATGTAAATGAGTCAATAACTCCATTTGTTGTGTGATTTGATTTTTTAGACTTTGCAGACATTTTACATTCACAAACAGCTATATAACAGACTACATGATGGGTAATATTTGAAAAACCATAATAGATGCACTTTAAAGTCATAAATAAAATTATGTGTAATAAATTGGAATGACAGGAAAAAAGTATTGAACACACTAAGAAAAAGCAGTTCTCCAAGAAAAGGAACCAGCAAAAATCTGTAATTATACTTCCTATCCATGCATATTAATATCACCTGGGTTAGTAAACTGATTGTCTATAAAAAGGCTTTTCGTTGCCAAGGTGTCACAGAAGAAACATCTCATGATGGGTAAAAGCAAAGAGATCTCCCAAGACGTTTGCAACCTTATTGTTGCAAAACATATTGATGGAATTGGACACAGATGTGTTTCAAACTTCTGAATCCTCCAGTAAGCACCATTGGGGCCATTATCAGCAAGTGGAAGCAACATCACTCTGTCATCAACCAGCCATGCACAGGAGCTCCTCGCAAGATTTCTGACCAGGGAGTCAGAAGAATGGTCAGAAGAGTAGCCCAAGAACCAAGGACCACTCAGAAAGAGCATCAGAAACACTTGGAGGCAGCAGGTGCCATCGTCACAGAGAAAACAAGGGGCAATGCACTCCACTGCTCACGCTCACCCTGCAAGACTCCATTACTAAAGAAAAGGCATGATGAAGCTCGTTTAAAGTTTGCTACAACTCAGCTGCACAAGCCTATGAAATACTGGGAGAAGAGAGCTGGTCAGAAGAGAGCAAAATGTAACTTTTTGGCTGTCATACTACACACCATGTTTGGAGAAGAAATGGCACTGCACATCACCCTTAGAACACTATAACAACAGTGAAGTTTGGCGATGAAAGAATCATGGTGTGGGGCTGTTTTTCACTGCATGGTACTAGCAGACTTCATATAATTGAAGGAACGATGAATGGAGCCCTTTACAGGGAGATTCTTGAGAAGAATCTGCTGCCATCCCCCAGGATGATGAAGATGAGACATGGGTGGACCTACCAGCAGGACAATGATCCAAAGCATACAGCAAAGGAAACTCTCAATTGGTTTCAGAGAAAAAAAAATCAAGGCGTTAGAATGGCCTGACAAATCACCTGACTTGAATCCATTAGAACAAGATTTAAAGACAATATGTTTAGAAGACTGGGAAAAAATCACACCTGAATACTGCGGCCGATTAATTTCTTCATACGGGAAGCATCTTGAAGTTTTCATTACAAACAAAGTCTACTTTTTTGACAATACTTTTTTCCTGTGTTATTCCACTTTATTACACTAACATCATTTATGGACTTTAATGGTGTGAATTCTTTATATGTTCAGCTTTCTTGAGTTAATACTGATGTCTGGTGAAAATTTAATGTGAATAGATTTATTGGAAATATATTTACTGAAAAAAATGTTGATGCGTCTAATACTTATTTCCCCCACTGTAGGGTTCACTGTATAATGGGTAAAAGGCATGATTTCAAAAAAACTGGTTATTAAGTAAGGCATCAAAGTAGATTTACTCAGTAACTCAGAAAATTTCTCCAAGTTCACTAAAGACAATTAAGGCTGTACTGAAATGCAAGTTCCACCTCATTAACATGTTGTGGCTGTAGGTGACTTTTTATAACCCTGTGTTTCATTTAGCAGCTGTAAGAGGAGTTTGAGGAGAAGGTACCAGAGTGTGGTTAAAAAAATTACCTTTGATGTGAAATAAGCATGGAGAAGATGGGAATGTCAAATGAGATGATACACCATCTTGCTGTCACACTCGTGTACTTATGAGACACTAATTTACTTCCAGAATAAGGTAAGTTTTAATTAAAAAAAAGTTAGTAAAAAAGATGTGATGGATTGAGAAAATACAGTAGTTCACTCTTAAACAAAAAAAGTTGGAGTAAAAAATAAATCAGTTACACAATATTATGATATTAAAATTATGCATTATTCACACACTCACACAACAGAATATTATGCCTGCCTTACATCAGATTATTCAGTTCCTTGAGTGCACTGCTGAACTGGATTACTTTATATTCTAAAAATGTTGCTTGTAAAATTGCATGACTATTGGTCTGAACTCTTTTCACAAATGGACTATGCAGTGCCCTCCACTAATATTAGCAACCTCTGTAATTTTTTTTTAAATATCAATGGGAATATACTTCAAATATATTTTTCTCATATGAATTCACAGGGGTGCCAATAATTGTTGCAAACCTATATTTAACAAATAGTTTAGGGATTAACCTGTATTGTGTTTGCAGTTCCCCTTCAAAGGGAACCCCACGTTGCATTTAGCATAACACTATGGGAGCGCGCCTCGCACATGACCGGCATCTGAAGCTTGTGTAAAATCATGCCTATTTATAGGCCTGCCATGATCAGGTGACGTGGCAATTAAGCGTGTCACATGAGATATATATATATATATATATATATATATATATATATATATATATATATATATATATATGTACAGTGAGGGAAAAAAGTATTTGATCCCCTGCTGATTTTGTACGTTTGCCCACTGACAAAGAAATGATCATTCTATAATTTTAATGGTAGATTTATTTGAACAGTGAGAGACAGAATAACAACAAAAAAAATCCAGAAAAACGCATGTCAAAAATGTTATAAATTGATTTGCATTTTAATGAGGGAAATATCGCTAGCTTTATCCCCTCACACCTTCACAAAGTGCATGGATGTCATTCTGGCTCCATTGTGACTCCAGGGCATCAGTGTACTAAACTACCTGGACGATGGTTAATTCAAGTACGATCCAGGGAACTGGTGGGTCAACATTGAGATGTTGTTCTCGCCCACGTGAAGAGCTTGGGGCTCAGGTTGAACCTCAGAAAAGTATGCTTTCTCCAGTGCAGTGGACAACTTTTCTAGGGGTTATAAGGATTCTACTACGATGAGGGCGTTTCTATCCCCAACATGCATAGGGTCAATCCTATCAACATTGGGCAAGATAAAGCTGGATCTTGGCATCCCCTCCAGTCTCTAGAGGAGACTATTGGAGCTTATGGGCAGCCAACGTCATACCATTAGGCCTATTGCACAGGACACTGTTCAGTGGTGGCTGAGAAGTGGGGGGTTTCATCCAAGGACGAAACCTCTGAGCTGCGATGCCTACATGCTCTGAGAATTTGAGTGTCCTCGGTTTCTAGCCTTGGGTCACACTCTAGGAGTGTCTCCTTAGTGCAAGATGGTAATGACAGACACCTCCCTGTGTTATGCAAAATGCAACGCAACGTCTCTTTCCCTTCTCAGGGAACAGCGTTATATGCGTAACAAAGACGTTTATCCATGAGAGCAGAGTATTTCATTGACATCGTTGGGCTCATGTATGCAGAATGGAGGATAGCATGTTCCTCTGAGTGTGTTACACTGCCCTGTGACTCCACTTGAGCAGCAGTTTGATAAGATGTGGTTGGCTGGCTTCACACATCTTGACATGTTAAACGTCACCCTCAGCAGTTAGTAGCTGTCATATGATAGTGGAGATTTGACTCTTGTGATGGAACTAACAGGCGATCAAGTAGAGAAGAAAAAGAAAAGAAAATGTTGCTATAGGTGCAAACAAAAATAATAACTACAGTATATTATGAGCCTTACACAGAGAATGTAAAGCCCCAGTGGATTGTGGGTAGCCATTGTTAGAGTTGAACTTAAGCTCATGAATTGTAAGCGAACTTAAGCAGCAGGTGTCGAGAGCAAAGCACCAACACAGCGTGACTATCATTACTCAGCTCAGCAGGGTGATTCTCAATGGAGTTAGAGAAATTATCATTTCTTTTTGTGTGATCTACAGACACCACATGTCAAACCACATTGGTACAATCTGCTCTTATACTGCATGCATAATGTATTACAGTTACTTTATAATATTCTATTTTTCTATTTGATTATTCAAATAGAAAATGTTTATAGCACTTTTCTTTCCTCATGTCTTTTCTACTTATTTGTATTATAGATTTGCTTACAGTTTTGTGTGTGTGTGTGTTATGAATCTTGTTGAAAATGCCTGGTTGTTTGGAATTATTATTTCAGGCAAATGGTATACCAGTCCAAAGGGCTCCATGGAAGTGTGAGCATGAAATACCACGTCCCATTAGGAGGCCGGAGACAGATGAATTTATAAATGTTGCTCAACACAGAGACCATTAATCATCTGTTTCTTCAGTGAGGGAAGCACAGCTCATGCATATGAGTGATATATAGACTGCATTCAGCCCCCTTTCTGGCAATGTGGTCATAGAGAGAAGCATGTCTTCACACCTCCCCTGCTCATACCAGATTAGATAGATGACTGGTCTCACATGGTGAGCTTTTAGTTAAAACTTTCAATTACCATTAGGGTGTCATCATCACAGCATGCAATGAAACACTTACATACTTATGAATCTATCTTTTTTTAAAGACATTTATATATTTTTTACATTTACCAAAGGCTTTTGCACCGTTTACATTTTAAGAGAGTATACAGTGCAATAAGGTCTAAAAGCTAACAGAGGTCAACTGGAGCTCTGTGTCAGTCTTGGGATTCAAACTCACAATTTTCCAATCATTAAATTAGAGTTTTAATCTCAAAATTAATAGCAAATTGAATTGTAATCTACCTTGTAAGCCAGTATATAGTTTTGCTGTCAAGCACAACAACTGAAAGGCTGAACATTTATAAAATATATATATATATATGTGTGTATATATATATATATATATATATATATATATATATATATATATATATATATATCATAAAAAATAAATGTAAAAAGCCTGCATTTCTTGATGCCACTGAGTGTTAGCCTTCCACCCAGTGCTGTGGAATAAGATCTTGAATCACTTTGACCCCAAATTGGGTAAGCAATTACAGACAATTAATAAGTCAGTTACAAGTACCTAAGCTTAGGGCGAAGAGCTTGTTCATATGAAATCCAATGAAATGTCTCTTCCTTATTAGCATTCTGATGAATTTTGCATGAGGCTTCATTGGGTAAATAGATGTGAGGTTGTTCTGTTCTTATCACCAAGGAAGCAATACAGCATGATCCTGACCAAACAGAGTGGGTGGAATAGGTTATAGAGATTTTGTTCCCTTATGAATCTATGTGAAAATGTGAAACCTTTCACAAGAAAGGAGTTCTAATGCCTTCTGGAAAGTCATGTTTCCAGTAGAAGTGGTAGCTCAGAGTCTAAAATGCTGTGCCTGCAAAGGTTATAAGGTCACATCCCAGTACTACACTGTTTGGGCCCTTGGATAACCATTCACTTAGCAACAAAAGACGGGTAGTTGTTTTTTTTGTTTTTTTTTTATTAAGGTATTGCTATTTCTACAAGATTATGAACTCCAGCCACAGAGTGTTACCTTTAAAGCCTTACTGATGGAACTATGCATCAGTAAGATAGAGCAACAGATTTATATCATTGAACACTTTCTTCTCCCACTTTATGTGTTGGCAAGACTTTGCAAAGTGTTCATGAAAACCATGTGCTTTTAGAGCCCTGAAACAGGAAGTAAACAAGTAATGAGCAACTCAGAATTCTGGTGATAGTGACCTCTATTGGTAGGCAGGGATACTGCTCTGGGCTTGAGACAGCCAGACAGAATATATTTTCAAACAGCTGCTCTTGTCATGTCGTTGTATGTCTGAAGGTGCTTGGAGGAATGCGCTAACTGTGATTCGCTTGTGATTGGCTTATGTCATTCTGATTTAAAGGAGAGAGTAACACCATCCTTCCCACACTGACAGCAGGGACAAACATACAGTCTATGATTCAATGCCACAGATAGCTATGGCATCATGATTTCTTGATGAGATTTCTACATGGATTTACAATTCTTCTGACCTAGGTTATACCACTAGAAGCTCAAATGGTAACTAAATTTTCTCACATAAAGGAAGTGAGCTTATAAGTTGTAAAAAGCAATACAAAGATAACAAGTATGTTAGGTCACAAAGCGTGTCATCAAACCACTCGTATTACAATAATATAATATCTAAATGTTTACTGAAAGAAATGACTGAAAATGTGAAAAAGCTGAAATGGTTGATAAAAGTTTTTTTCTCCACTGAACCTTTTTAAACTATCTAAATTAAAAGTGTATTGAAAATTGTTTCTTTTCATTAAATGTAACCAGTACACCACAGCGTCATTGATTGTTTTCCTACAACAGCATGCCTCCAAGTGTTTTATCTAGGGATGCAACGAAATGAAAATTCTTGGCCGAAGCCAAAACCGAATATAATGAAAAACTTGGAAGAAAGGCCGAATACCGTTTTTTCACGTTTTTTCCATATATTTACCATTTTTTTCACCACTGCATAAATTAAATAGTCAAAATGTGCTTTTTACTATTTTGTCTTGCTTTTCAAAGAAAAAAATCAATTACAAAAACTACAATTTCAAAATATTTATTTACCACTGAACATTTTTTTTTTTTCATTCCAGCAGGCATAGGCTACCAACAAGGCACAATATAACTTTAAATAAATAAATGAGTAAAAAATATTTTTATGTGGTCATCTTTGAGCCCCCCTTGAATAGCCTATGTTAGGCCTATAACAAAAAAGTGCATTAAATAGTGCATTGACAAGAGTGCAAGAAATGGTTCTATTCGGTTATATACGGCTGATTATATTGGGGATATATACCGCTCGTGTCCCTGTACACCTCGCGGAGTATTATAGTAGATATAGTATAGTTAGAGACGTTGTTAATGTTATGTTCCCTTAAATAAATACATCTTTACCTGCTTCTGTACTCTACTCCCTTAAGTCTCGTGACGTGACCGAATACTCCGGAATAGAAACAATTAAACGCACGTGTCCACAGTAAACAATGTCACGGTTGTCAACATCCGAAGAGCATGCACTTGTGCATGTAGCTCGTGCATGTGCGCGCCCCCTCATCGCTCTGAGCTCACTGCTGGAAGTGGAGGTCGTGAAATTCGCGCGCCTCACTCTGGTTGCTAGGCTATTTGGCGCGTGATCAAACATGTCATTGTTTGGTCAAATTTATTCGGCCTTTTCACTCATTCGGCCGAACACTGAAAATGCTTTTTTTGCTATTTTCTGCCGAATAATTTAGGTTGCTGAACATTCGGTGCATCCCTAGTTTTATCCCTTACATTCTGTAATAAAGCAAAGTATTACCATTAATAGCGGATTATATTATGCATAAGTGCATTGAAAATGATATTTGCAGATGTCTTATGTTCCTCCACTGTTCTTCTCACCCTAAAATCCCCCTAGTGGAGCACAGTAGAGCCATTAGTAGCTCACTCTTGCCTAAGGGACCAGGCAGTACACATGTACTTGAGATAACACACAAATACAAGATTAATAGTGTAACATTGACTCGTTTGCCTGTTTCCAGACAGGCCTGCCAGTGCTGCGGCAAGCTTTGTATGCAATCAGTTCCAAAGTCTCGCCTCTTTCAAACCCATGAGAGTTCACAGAAGCTGCCACTGACTTGCAGTTATGCTCGCTTGGTTGCTAATGGGAAGTTTTAGCATCTCACTTCATTTCCAAAAGATGGTGACACGAGGGGCATGGGTTCAAAGCGCTACTTAAAGGCATTTCATAGATTCCCTGCCTGAGATGAAAGGGTCGAGTGTATTTAAATCTTGGAGGTGCTGCATTTCTTGGCATGATTCACATTCCCAGGGTGCATGTGTGTCAAGAAGTTTAACAGAGCCATAAAAGCAGTCTGAAGTTGCTGCAGAGTGATTAGAAAGTGGCTTGATGAGATTCTGAATCAGTAAGAGACAAAGAATTTGCAAAAAACTGATGAAGGCTTATCTGAAGCTTGGGCAGAGAAAAAGTCTGAGAGCAATCAAGTGAAAATAATGAATGACTTGAGTTTGATGCAGTGAGTGCGAACATACTTATGATTTCAAATGAATGTGCCAACACAAAAGAAGAAGGTATTTGAGGTACCACACAGGGCTGCGAGTCATCTCAAATTCATGCAGCGAGTCTCATGATGTCTTAAAGGCACAGAGAGAGTCAGCATCCTAAATGTTGCACGGCACTCATTGAGCTACAGTTTTTCAAGAACACAGCAAGAACACTCTGCTCTTCCTTTCATTCCCCGAAATCAGTGCCGGGCCAACTCTCGGACCCTAATGAACACCTCTTCTGATGTTTCTTTCATTTTGAACTTGAATTGTTATCTAGGCCGTCTCACTGGTTCCAGTCATTTGCTGGCCAGTTGGCCATTATCTCCAAAGGTGCTGCGTAGTTCTACTTGAGACTAGATTATTATTAAACTTGAGGTTTTGGCAGTGCTATGCGGATAGAATTAAATTAACTTTTTAAGGAGTTCAACAGATGAGGTCATGAAGATAGGGAGAAGAGTGTCTATATTCTTTAATTTTTACCTTTTTTGTATATACATATGGGTAACAATTTAAAGGGAAAAAAATTACTCAATTTACTGTATAATGTTCTTGTGCCAGGATTGTTGGGATTATGGGGTCTGCGTCTACCGCTTAGACAGAAATCTTGATAAGTTCTTCAGCCTGATCATTTCTATCCTCATGGGAGAGGTCTCTTCCAGGATGACTCCACCCCCATCCTTATCCACAGCGCACAAGGCTTTACTGAATGGTTTAATAAAGATGAAAGTGATGTAAATCATATGTTTTTCACAGTCACCTGATTGCAACCTACTATATGTGATATTTTGCTGCAATGGGTTAGACATCATTCTCCAACACCATTATCAAAACATGTTCTGAGGAAGTTCTTCAAAAGTCTACAGTAATGTTGACTCAATCTGTCTGTCTGAAAAACAAAGTCACCAAACAAAGTTCATTTGCATTCATGGGAAGGAGAGAGGATGCACACAAATGGATACAGGGTCGAAAAGATTTTATACAGTACTGTACAGCACTGTGCTAAAGTCTTTTAAAGCACTTTTCTCTTAGATTTTTTTTTCTCTTAGACTTTTTTTAATTATGTCTTCTGCATTATTGCATCAGTAAAATATATACATATTTTTAGATGTGTAAATGTAAATATCAATTTAACAGAAAAAAATTGTATGTCAGTAAAGAAAGTAACATTTTACATAATGGACCACTTTTCAGACAAAAAAAACAAAACAAAAAAAAAACATAATGAAGGATGTCAGGGATTACCTGCAAAAACAGAAGAACTGACAGAAGAACTGTAGGATATTCTCCAAGATGCTCAGAAAAACTTTCCAGTCAATGTTCTTCTAAAACTGTATGAAGTGTACTTGAGATGTTTTGCATTGTTAAAAGGCAAATGCAAAATTATTTTTAATGGTGCAGGGGAAAAATGTGTTGTAAACATGTAAATCAAGCAATTGCTTTCAATGTGCAAATGAATCAAACAGGATACTGTATTAGGTGGACAAAGTGGGCTTAGCATTATTATGTTTTGGAGAAAAGTTTCAGTTGAAGACTTTCATTGACCTTACCAAAAGAAAGCACTAGCTACATAACTACTGGTACAGTACAGTCTACCAACCTGCATTTCTTTCTTCATAGGAACAGAAACAAGTGGTGACTTGAGATGTTCTCTACATAGAGCAAACAAAGTTGCTAGACAAGACATGTACAACCCACAGGCTCCTTCTCACAACTTCATTTGTTTTCCACTGTATTGGTGTGGGTTGCAGTGGCAACAGACAGATTCCAGCTCCTCCGGGGGCATCCTTGTAATCTTCACTCCCTCTGCTTATTTCAATTCTCTACTTCAAAGCTGCCTCAGATTGTTCAGCTCCTCACCCCATCACAGAGAGTAAGCTCAGCAACCCTTTGGAGGAACCTAATTTCTTCTGCCTGTACTCATCACTACCCACATCCCATGACTGTATTTGAGGATAGGGATGTAGACTGATCAGAAAGCAGAGAGCATTGTCTGTATACTGAGCTCCTGCTTCACCACCACAGGCCGGTACAGTGACTGTAACAGTGCTGCTGCTGACTTAACCCCTTTTGTCAATCTCCTTTTCTAGCGCTCATGATTGATAGCACAAAACATAATTAATAGTAAACTTCCTTCCTCCTGCTTTATGAAATTATTGATCTAACACTCTACCTAGCACTGCTTTGGTCCAATCAATTTGCCCAAAAGTAAGTCAAGTAATATTTTAACTAGTTAAAATATATTGTTGTTAACTGTTAGGTAGCCAATCTGAAAAAGAAAAAAAAAAACAACAACTAACAAACGGCAAACTCACTACCTAACTGGAAAGCATTTCTAATTCACCAGCAGAATTACAATTAGTACTTTCTTTACTCAAGTTAAAGTGCAATACTTTGGTAGAAGTTGAAGTATAGCTACAGATTCGAGTCAGGGAAGAAAACTATGAACTCTTAAATTTGAAGTATGAAAGCTAATCCTAAAGTATGAAAGTAAATGTAAAAGAAAGATACACAAAAGAAAAGCATGTGCCTCAAATCATACTGAAGTAAATTTGTGCCAAAATGTTGAATGTAACTCCAATGAGAAAGAAGAAAAAACTGAAAACAGTGAATTCAGTGGCAAATATTTAACATGGTCTTCAAATAAACAGCATTCTTTGTTAACAGTTTCTGAGCTTTGATTTCGCTTATTATGATTTATGAATGCGCTGCCAGAGTTTTCGTTTATGTTTTCAAAGTGTTTGTTTATGCTCCACAAGTTTACGTTTGCCATTCTGGCAAAAATCTCGTGTGGGCGGGGCTAAAGTGATTTACTTTCATTGGCTAGTGAGATTTGGATCGACAGCTCGAGGGTCCAGCTAAGGATGATGATGATGACAAGGTCACTCTGTGCTCATCTCGAAAAAATAGTGGTATGAGACTACCCAAACCTCAAATATTAATTACTAACTAATATACTGACTAAGTAAGTACTTTCCACTATAAAGTACAAACACTATAATTATACAGAGAACAACATCCAGAACGATCTCCAAAATTCACAACACTACAACACTGAAGTCTCTACTTCCAGTTCAGAGCTGTTGATCCAAATCTCATTAGCCAGTGAGAGTAAATCACTATTAAGCCCAGCCCACATTAGAGGATTGTGCTAGAATGGCAACTGTAAACTTGCAGAGCGTAAACGGAAAGTTTGAAAGCATAAATTCTGGCAGAGCATTCATAAACCATGATAAGTGAAAATGAAGCTTAGAAAACTGTTAACAAAGAATGCTGTTTATTTGAAGACCATGTTAAACTGTTTTCAGTTTCTGGTCTGCTGCACCGACTCTGGCTTTGTCCGAATATCCCTACTACCCTACTACACAGTAGGTGAAAAGTAGTACGCGAAAGGAGTAGTATGTATTCATAAAACAGTAAGCAAAAAATACCTGGATGACCTACTGCTTCTGCCTCAATTCTGCAGTATGGAACCACTGGACACTCTGGATATGAATGAATGAATGAATGCCTTTTATTGTCACTATACACATGTACAATGAAATTAAGAGCCACTCCTTTTTGTTCCGTGCAAACGTACATTCAATAAACAAGAAGAATACCAGATAAATAAACAGATAAATAAACAAGATAAATAAACAAGATAAATAAACAAGATATTGGGGTGGATGGGGGAGGTACTATGAAATGCACAGTTTTGAGACACTATATACATATGCTGTGAACTCAGTACATGTATGTGTTTATAATGGTAATAGCTTTCGGGAAGAAACTATTCTTAAATCTACTAGTCCTTGTTTTGATGCACCTGTAACGTCTCCCTGAGGCAACAGATTGAACAGATCAAAGCCAGGGTGAGAACTGTCCTTAATGATGGTTTTTCCTCTGCTGAGGCAACGGGAAGTGTAAATATCCATCAGGGAGGGGAGAGGGCAGCCAATGACCTTCTGTGCTGCTCTTACTACTCTCTGAAGCCTCTCCCTGTCTGCTGCGGTGCAGCTACCGTACCACACCATGATACAGTATGTCAGCAGGCTCTCGACGGACGAGCGGTAGAAGATCAGCAGCAGATTGGAGTCCAGATTGTACTTCCTGAGAACCCTCAGGAAGTGTAGCCGCGTTTGAGCCTTCTTGATAACCGCTGTGATGTTGTCCGTCCAGGAGATGTTTGCAGAGATAAGGACGCCAAGAAACCGGACGGTGTGGACCTTCTCCACACACTCACCATTAATGAAAAGGGGGGCCAGCTCAGTGTTGTGTTTTCTGAAGTCTACAATGAGTTCCTTGGTTTTCTTGGTGTTTAGAGTCAGATTGTTCTTTGAACACCAGGCTGCCAAGTTTAGGACCTCCTCTCTGTAGGCTGCCTCATCTCCTTTTGAGATGAGTCCGACCACTGTGGTGTCGTCAGCAAACTTGATGATAAGATTATTGTTGTGGACTGGTCTACAGTCGTATGTGTAGAGACAGTACAGGAGGGGGCTCAACACACAGCCCTGTGGAGAACCTGTGCTCAACGTGCGAGTGGAGGAGAGGTGGGGTCCGAGTCTCACTGTCTGGGACCGGTTGATGAGAAAGTCCTTTATCCAGGCACACGTGAGGCGGGGGAGGCCAAGGGTGACCAATTTGGTGATGAG
Organism: Ictalurus furcatus; assembly: GCF_023375685.1. NCBI lineage: Eukaryota > Metazoa > Chordata > Actinopteri > Siluriformes > Ictaluridae > Ictalurus > Ictalurus furcatus. Next base: position 7,950,867 of record NC_071260.1, on the reverse strand, counting down.
AATGTCCGGAATTATTGTATTAAAAGCCGAACTGTAATCCACAAAAAGCATCCGGACGTAGCTCTGTTGCTGCTCTAGATGTCTCAACACGTAGTGGACAGCTACGGCGATAGCATCCTCTGTGGATCTGTTTGCACGATAAGCAAATTGAAAAGGATCGAAATCTAGAGGGAGGTAGTCCTTGATGTGCTGAAGAACCAATCTCTCAAAGCACTTCATGATAACTGGAGTGAGGGCCACAGGACGATAATCATTCAGGCTAGTGGTGGGCGACTTCTTTGGCACTGGGATGATTATGGCTGATTTTAGGCAGGCCGGGATGACTGCTTGGGCCAGGGAGAGATTGAAAATTCTGGTAAAGATGTGGGCAAGCTGGTGGGCACATGATCTGAGCACCTTACCAGGTACACCGTCTGGGCCAGCAGCCTTCCTGGGGTTCACTGCCAGAAACATCCGTCTAACATCATGTTCCCTCACAGTAAGTAGAGTGGTGCAGGAACCAGAAGGGGATGGAGGCAGGGCTGGACTGGTACAGGGGCCAGATGAGGGTGGAGGTGGGACTGGAGCAGATGAGTGCTGTTGTTGTGATGTTTCAAAGCGAGCAAAGAAGCAATTTAGCTCTTCTGCCAGCATCGCACTCAGGTCTCCTGTTGTCGCTTCACGGCCTCTGTAGTTCGTGATGTTTTGTATGCCCTGCCACACCTCCCGTTTATTTTTGCTGGACAGGTGGGACTCTATGCTCCTCTTATAGGCCGCCTTAGCTTCCTTAATACCACCTTTCAGGTTGGCACGGGCAGCTCTGTACAGAGCTCTATTACCAGACCTGAAGGCAGCGTCGCGGGCTTTGAGTAGTGTGCGGACCTGTTTGGTCATCCATGGTTTCTGGTTTTGGAAAACCTGAATGTTTTTGCCCACAGTCACATTTCCGATACAGAACTTGATATAGTCCAGTACCGTTCCTGTTAATGTTTCTAGCTCTTGATGTTCAAACAAATCCCAGTCTGTCTGTTCGAAGCAGTCCTGTAGTTTGCAGAATGCATCATCAGGCCAGGTGGTAACAGTCTTTATAGTGGTCTTGACACTGCGTCTGAGGGGGGTGTAGGCAGGGGAGAGCAGGAGGGAGAGATGGTCTGATTGGCCGAGGTGGGGGAGAGGTATGGCTCTATACGCGTGCTTAATGTTGGAGTAAACATGATCCAGAGTGTTCGCCCCTCTAGTAAAACACTTAACATGTTGATAGAATTTCGGGAGTACAGTCTTCAAGTTCGCCTTATTAAAGTCTCCTGCAATTATGTGAACACCGTCGGGGTAAGCCCGCTGCTGTTCGTTTATGGTGTTCAACAGGAGAGAGAGCGCCGTGTTCACATTGGCGTCGGGTGGAATATACACAGCCGTGATAATCACTACTGTTAGCTCTCTCGGTAGAAAAAAGGGCCGACACCTTAAAGACATGTACTCGAGGTCAGGGGAACAATGTTTATCTATCATTGTTCCGTTATTACACCAATTCTCATGCACATACATACAGAGCCCCCCCCCCTCTGCTCTTACCGGAGTCCTCAGTCCTGTCCCAGCGAAGCATAGTACGACCTGCTAGCTGCATGCTAGCATCGGGTATCCTCGGATGAAGCCAGGTTTCAGTAATAATCAAAACACAGCAGTCACGAACGTAGCGATTCCCAGCTAGTTGTAATTCCAAATTGTCGATTTTATTCACTAGGGATCTGGCATTGGAGAGAAACAGGCTCGGTAAGGGTGGCTTGTGTGGTTGTTTTCTTAGCCTTAGCATAATACCGGACCTGCATCCCCGCTTTTGCTTCCTCTCCCTCCTCCGTCTGCGCCGCCTTCTGGACCCGACAACAATCCACAGAGAGCCCGGCAATCTCGCTATGTCATCTGGGATGTTGTGCGTGTGATGAAACATTCTCGAAATAGGTATTCGGTGTTGGTTCCCAATATCCATAAGGTTCTGACTTGTATAGCGGATGTTCGTGGAACCGATAATGCTCAAACAAGTAATAAAGAAATAATACAAAAACAACAAAAAAGAGCACTGGAAAGGAGAGCCGTGAGCCGCAGCAACTGTGTGCGCCGCCATCGCCCCAATGACTCCCAATGGATACTATGTTATCACAGTAATGCAATGGGACTGACTCAGAACAGCTGTCAGGATCCGCGCCACATAGTATGTCAGGATTATGTTCATACTTACCACTTATACTGATCAGTACATACTGTATCAACGGCCAAGTAGTAGGTATTGAATTTAGTGCTGTAGGTACTGTCACAGTACGCAATTTCGGACAGAGCCTCTGACTCCTTTTTTTCCTACAGTATAAATTGCAAACAAACCTTAAAAGCAACCTGACAAGCATGATATCTTTTGTCAGTGTAACTTCATTTGAAATGACTTTTCCCTGTTATTTGTGCTCTTAAAATCTGAGTAAATTAAGTTCAATTCAGTTCATACTCTCAAAAGTCTGGCCTTGCAGAAGAATATTTTTAAAAGAATTGTTGTTGTGTAATTCTATTTTACTAGACCACTGTTGCATCAAATGTGAGCCTGCTGTTTCAAGGATGCTTCACCTGACAAAGGCTGTATGAAAAATATATACATTGTTTAATTAAAAATTTAATTAATTAAAACATAATTATAGTCTAAAGGGAATTTAAAGGAAAAAATGTTTAAATTGGCAAACCATCTAGAGCAGGGGTTCCCAAACTTTTCCAGGGCAAGGCCCCCCAAATGGCATTAAGATTTGACCGAGGCCCCCCTTTTGCAAGATGTCTTTAAAACACATTACAGTAAAAATACAGAATTCTGAATATCCCCCCTTTTTTATTATAATTACATCTTACATCTTTACATTACATTACATTAGGAATTGATTGTGTGTGTGTGTGGTTGTCTGAGAGTGAGAAAGAGAAAATCATGTATTTATTTATTTTTCACACCAAATTGTTGAGGCCCCACGGGCGCCCCCTGGCGGCCCCCACTTTGAAAACCACTGCTCTAGAGAATGTATAGCACGTGAAGCAAATCCTGAGGAGAAGACAGTAAAGAAACCTGTCAGCTTTAAACTGCATCACCCATGAGACATAACAGCTTTCCTTTATTTGCCAACATGTACAACAACTCCCAGGTCCTACTAGTTATATCTTTGACCACCCACAGGTCTTGCAGAGTCACACCCAGCTAGATTGGTGCACCAGGAGTTATAACACTGTTTTTGGGTCACTATCATGCCAGAAAGTGAAATGGTTCTTCATTGTCAACTACCTAACAGAGGCCTGCAGGTTTTTGGGTCAAAATATATTGGCATTTAGAGCAGCTCCATAGCATGATGCTGTCACCATCATGCTTCACCGTGGGTATGGTGTTCTTTAGATGATAAGCTGTCTTGTTTTTGGGCCAAATATCTCTTTCAGAATTATGCCTAAAAATTCTATCTTGGTTCATCGGATAACACATTATGCCACATGGTGTGGGGTGATTTAGATTTATTTAATAAATAAAACATCCAAACTTGGATGTTTTATTTATTTATTTATTTATTTTTGGAGAAAGGACTTTCATCTAGCCACCCTACCCCATATCCCAGAAGAATAATGTTAAGATAATACAAAAGATTGTCACATGCAAGGAGTGATTAGTATTTGCACATCAAGCTAGATTGGGGCAACAGAAGTTATAATGCTGTTTTTTCCCAAAAGATGCCTTAAACTAGAGCAATGATGGCCTGCGGTGTAGTCTCCCTATAGTTTCTGAGAATGTACCATCCTGAAAAGAGAACCAAGAAAAGGCGAAAGACACACTGAGCACACAGCCTCCTCAAACTCTACATAGAGTTTCAGAAATAAGGGTATCTACTGTACCTTTACAGGAAATGTAACTAACTTCTGAATGAACATGCTAAAAATCAAACAGATTCATTCATTCATTTATTTATATACTTTAATTTGCTCTAGGATCTGTATGAGAAGTGACAGGATTAAAGTAATAAACAGTTCTATAAACAATAAATTAATATTGAATAAGTCACATTTCATACACAATATGGCCAAATGTTCTGTTTATTTTTGTTCCACAAGCAGAAATAGATCGGCTAAATTGCTAGCTGGCTTACATTGATTGGTACATTCCTGTTAAAGGTGCATCTGGTGAATCTGCCATATCTTCTTCCTTTTTATCTTCATCCAATGAGCTTTGATATTTTAAGTCAAAAGTTATATTCCTGAAAAATGTATCGTTTGTCATGTCCACTGATGATGTTGCTGACACTACTGTAGTAACCATTTAAAACTAGGAAGTGGAATTTTATGTTGAAAAAATGTCTCAATGCAGTTATGCTAAATATAAGCACCCTTAACGCTGCTCAAAAAAATCAAATGATGAATATATCAGGATGATACTATGGTCTCACACTCAGAGTGCATTTCTCCCATTTTCATTTTCCCATTTTCAGAGGACATTTCATCATTTCCTGTGGTTCCAAAACACAATAAAATAATTCTCACTTTGTTTTTTATCAATGGAACTGAACTCTTCAGACAGTACATCACCTCCTAATTATGTCTGATCGCATTACGAGCAAACACATTGTTTAAAGGGTTGAAAAATAAATTTCTATGTAAAACATATCATTTTTTAAACAAATTGCTACATACTGTATCAATGGAGAATTAAATATGGCCCCTTGACAAGACCTTTGTCTAGATAATCTACTTCACACAAGCTCAAACAGCAAAATGTTCATATACGTAGGTGATTGTAGAGGTATTGGATCTTCCAATAATGTTGAGAGTGAGGCTAAAAATAAACCATCAACGTCAGATCACAAGAGAGTAATTTAAATTGAATGTGAAGTTCCAATTTTACTGAGAATGCAATTGGTATTCCAACAACATTCATATTGCTGAATTAATATTAGATCACACCTCATTTTGTGTTGTTCCAACAGAACATAAACACAAAAAAGTTAGCTTTCACTCAAGCAAATACCAATGCTGACACCTACAAATTACACTTTCACAGGCATGAAAACGCAGTGCATGGTATTACATTTCATATAACCTGGAGTAAAACAGCACCACACCATAGTCACTCATGGGACAATTAGGGTATTTGGTATTGGCACAATTGTCAATAAATATTTTTAAGCACCAAATACAGTATCGGCTGAAGACTTAAAAATCAACTAAAGGAGAAACAAAAGTAATAACATTTCTCCAAAACTCCCTTTATTCCCTACCATGTATAAGAATCAGCAAAGCTATCTGATTATTAGGCACAATGAAATTACAGATAGTTTCAACCTTGATATCAACTTGTCACAAATCAAGGATGGGTTCGGAAGCAATCGCAGTTTACAATGTTTATTTAAACAATCAAACAACAAAAAAAAGACACTAAGACAACTAGGCAAAACACTATGGCATGAAACAAAACACCGTGACATGGAAGACATAGAAACAGTGCAGACAATGGCTATATATACACAAGTGTGCTCATTAACAGAAACGTGAATCAGGTGCAGGTGGTCATGTGACATGTACTGCAATGCAGTGGCTGATGGGAACTGGAGTCCAGAAGAGAGAGATAGTTTGTATATATTGTAACCGTAGTTTTGACAGGTATAGGTCAAAGGTCAAAAAGATACACATTCTAACTCTCTATATCTAGATCAAAGGTCATGATCATAAAAATATGAATAGTTATGTTAAATCTGGATCACATCCATTCGTGACCATATATGGTGCTGCCATGTGTGTTTTTCCGCCCCACACGTTGCGCACACCTGGTACATCTTTTCACATAGAATATGAAACTCTCTGTGGTAGGACATAAAAATATATATAGTTTTGTTAAATCTGGTTCACATCCAAATCGTGACCATACCTGGTACGACCATTTGTTCCCCCACCCCACCCCACCCCACCCCACACAGACACAAGTTGCATACTCATGTTTTTCTAACACTCTGTGGTAGGTCATCGACCATGTGTCCCCCCCCCCACCCCCCCCACCCCCCCCCCACACAGACACAAGTTGCATACTCATGTTTTTCCTCTTCACATAGAATATGAAGCTCTCTGTGGTAGGTCATAAAAATATATATATAGTTATGTTAAATCTGGTTCACATCCATTCGTGACAGAAACGTTACCATACATTGTACGGCCATGTGTTTTCCACCCCACACACGTTGCACACATGTTCTTTCTAACACTCTGTGGTAGGTCATAAAAATATATATAGTTATGTTAAATCTGGATCACATCCATTCGTGACACAAACGTTACCATACCTGGTACGGCCATATGTATTCCAGACACCCCACACAAGTTGCACACACGTTCTTTCTTTTCACATAGAATATGAAACTCTCTGAGGTAGGTCATAAAAATATATATAGTTATGTTAAATCGGGTTCCCATCTATTCCTGACACAAACGTTACTAGTTATGTTAAATCGGGTTCCCATCCATTCCTGACACAAATGTTACTATACATGGTACGGCCATGTGTATTACACATCCAAACAAAAATATGACACACACAAACGCACTTTATTTTCACATTATTTAAAAGGAATTTAAGTGTTATGTACTAAATGACCATAATTATGAACACAAGTTGTTAAGTTGACAATCATTTTTAAAATTACGTTTCTCCATTTAGATTGTCTGCAGTAGAATGCAGTCTTTTAAACCAGGAAAAATGACTGCCTTTAAGTTTTATAACAATAGTAAGTAAAATCCAGCGTGATTTACATTACAAATCTCATACGTAACATCTCTGCAGGATTTATAGACGTTAAAGCACTGAATGAAATGAGCAATATAGACAAAAAATAAACACTCTGTGTCTACTACTTTTATCTCTCTCATAGAACTATCCACAGTCCAAAGGCTGTGGAGCTAGAAGGCTACGTGTGCGAATGACAAAAGATTTTAAAAAATAAAATAAAAAATGTATCAATACATGAAATTGGATTACACAATGTAGTTGAGGTTTACATGAATAAGCAGAAATGTAATCATGCTTATCTTTCCTATAGCACAAATGAAAAGCCCTCTCTAGATGAACAGATTTGTCAAATGAAACTTTTTCCTTCTTATCCACTGCTACGGTAAACTAAAGTGTAGATATTCAAATTACACTGCTAAATATGACTAGCATTAGCTACGTGTACTAGTGCAAAATAGTCCATCAAATGTATTAGCAGGTGTAGCCTATACACGAGTCCACTATTGGTCATATCACAATTGAGAACATGCCCCAAATTCATTGCTTTTGTAGAATTTAATTGTAAGTGAAATGATATTCAAATTGTAATGTCCTTAGTATTTGTTCAGTCTACAGGTCCTCTAACACTCTGTTAAATGAATACATGTAAATGTACTACGACGTAAATTTTGTTTTAAATCAATTAACGCAGAAATTACACACAATATTAAGTTGATGTAATTATCAACATTATTATGTCAACACAACTCATCAAAATAATGTGTACAACTTTAAATATTTATTTATTTCAATAAATTAGAATTTTTATCTTGCAACCACACATTAAATTTAGATTGTGGGGGTTTGTTTTGTATAGCTATGCTGTTAGAAAATACATGATGGTTGAATGTGAAAATAAATGAGCAGAATGTAAGCTTGTGAAATAAATTAAACTTTATTGATTGCACTTTTGAGAAAATGGCATGACTTTGAATAAAAATGTACTGAAATAAATACTCTAAAACATTGATATACCCGAAGAAATGTAAAAAAGAAAAAGAAAAAAAAAGAAAAAAAGAAATAAAAAGTTTTTACATACCTTCTAAATAGGTCCCTTTAGGAGGTAAACGTTTTAAAGACGGTGTTTTATAAGAAACGCGCGTATTACATGCCTTCTAAACCTAACCCTTTAGGATGTAAAATGTTTAAAGTGCTGCTTAAAAGAATCGAGAGTTTTGTTTTACATTTATGAGCTCTGGTGACAGTGTCTGAAGTGTGTGTGTATGTGGGTGTGTGGGTGTGCGTGCGTGTGTGTGGGTGTGTTAGAGAGAGAGAGAGAGAGAGAGAGAGAGAGAGTCATGTGTTTCCTGGGGGTTTGCTGACCAGAATGCTTACAGTGTGTTTATGTTAATGAATTAAGGGACGAGTCGTGTGTTTCAGGGTTTAACGATCCCTACCAATGTGTACATTTGTGGTTTAAGTGAATCTTTGTTTCTGAAATTACTTCTGTGGTAATTATCAGTTTGTGTAACTAATCTATCAGAAAATACTAGACCTGGTGACTGAATGTGGTAGATGTATTAGAATTTTGGACATGTTATGCATGTGTAGCTCCCTATGTGTATGATCTATGTGTAATCCTTCTGTCAAGAAATGAGCAGACTGAGGTTTGTGAAATAATTGAACTATTTATTGGCTACGTTGTTGAGAAAAACATTGTGATGTGTAAAACATTTCTACAGTCCTTCAAGGCTGTATGATGTCGTTGTTCTCTTTTACTGAAAGAAAGGTCAAAACCATCGGTGTTATTCGTTGTGGAGACTGAAGTGACAATATGTCTGAAGAAAATGAAAATATGTATTACATATCCTACCTTCTAACCAGGTTAATTTAAGGGTGAAAAAAACCTTTTTTAAAGACGGTGTTTTAAAAGAGTCGTGCATTTTGTTTAAACTATAAACAAGATTTCAGAAAATGGTACGCCAACGAGGATACTTACACAGAACTATCGCTAAATACATAAGCTTTTGTCTATGCTTTGACATCCCATGTCCCAGCAGTACATTTATGACCTCTGATGACCATGTGGGTGTGCGGGGGTGGGTGTGTGAGAGAGAGAGAGACACAGGTGTTCTTTTGGGGGTTTTGCTGACCAGAATTCTTACAAATGTGTTTGTTAACGAATTAAAGGGAATCGTGTGTCTCAGTGTTAAAATAATGGTTAAGACGTCGTAGTTAAAAAACAGAAGAAACTCTGCAACTATCTGTTACAATGTCTGCTCCGAGAAAGCCTAATATCCTTAGAAGATTGCTGTGTATTCACCAACAAGAGGACCTGTTGAAATGAGAGAGGACCTGACTTTTGCTCCAAATTTTTTTTTTTAAAAAACCAAGATGTTAGTTTGACAATTTATTAATGAAGGTATTGTAAATACGTTGTTGTTTAACCCTGAGCAGGGCGTCAACAACTCCAAAGATCGTGTCTTAAGTCCAAGGGTTTAGTTAGGAGGTAGAAAAACATTTAAAGATGGTGTTTTAAAAGAGTCGTGCATTTTGTTTAAACTATAAACAAGATTTCAGAAAATGGTTCGCCAACGAGGATACTTACACAGAACTAACGCTAAATACATAAGCTTTTGTCTATGCTTTGACATCCCATGTCCCAGCAGTACAATTATGACCTCTGATTACCATGTGGGTGTGCGAGGGTGGGTGTGTGAGAGAGAGAGAGAGACACACAGCTGTTCTTTTGGGGTTTTGCTGACCAGAATTCTTACAAATGTGTTTGTTAACGAATTAAAGGGAGTCGTGTGTCAAAGTGTTAAAATAATGGTTAAGACGTTGTAGTTAAAACACAGAAGAAACTCTGCAACTATCTGTTACAGTGTCTGCTCCGAGAAATCCTAATACCCTTAGAAGATTGCTGTGTATTCAATAACAAGAGGACCTGTTGAAATGAGAGAGGACCTGACTTTTGCTCAAAAAAAAAACAAACAAAAAAAACCAAGAGGTTAGATTGACAAATTATTAATGAAGGTAATGTAAAGACGTTGTTGTTTAACCCTGAGCAGGGCGTCAACAACTCCAAAGGTAGTGTCTTCAGTCCGAGGGTTTAGTTAGGAGGTAGAAAAAACATTTAAAGATGGTGTTTTAAAAGAAACAAGTGTTTCATCCTTAATGGTAAAAAAGAAAAGTGTTTGTACTCCAATATGAAATAAAACGGTGGAGACACACCGAGTACATTTCTGTTCCACAGTCTATAAGGATCCCCAAACTTCATGTAGTGTGGAAAAATATATACACCCTCCGTGACTATGTTACTTAAGGTTTAAACATTTTTATTTTGTGATGGCAGCAAGACAAAACGGTTGTGCATTTGGTATCTGGTGATTTTAGAATTAGGCCCCAAATGTCAAATATGTTGTGTGTATGGCTTCATCAGGCAAAGATCACGATGGTATGGAAAGAGTATACAAGAGTAATTGGGGTGATCTAATGCTTAGGACTTGTACAGTACTTCAACTCGGGAACGTCCCACCATGGCGTTCAGAGAGACGTTATCTATGGTACACGTATATATAATATAGATCAGATCACCAGTCTGTCTTTACCCAGTCCTGATCTGGGGGTTCGGGGGGGGGATTACAGTTCAGGCATATTTCCAACAGAACAGAATATTAGACATTTAGTGTAAACTAGTGAAAAAAAATAATAAAATCTCTGAAATATTCCAGTGAAAATAGTGGTCCATATTTAATGCATTATATTAGAAATGACAGTACAGTCTTTGTTGATCAGTTACCAACTCATACTTTATAATAATTTGTTTAGGAGCATCTGAATCTGGCAAATAACTTCTATTTGCATTTAGGCATACAATAAAAGTTAATAAAAAAATTAGGAAGAAATGACTTGTGCACTACTGCTGCGGATATTAAGTCAAACCATTTTGTTCAAACTTCAGCATGACCCATAGAGAAGCAGAAACTTATGGCACCTTATGAAAACCATGTGAAGGATTAAGTTGACTCGTCCCTTACAGTTACAAAGACATGACCTTGTGCAGGATCACCTTCGCACCAGCATCGATCCCCTCTTATCCCATTTCAACGTATAAGAAAAGGCAAAAAGTAATATAAGATGTATAAGAATATATTTATAAAATATAACACATTATGAGGAAGAAATATAAAATATTATTTAACAAGGTCTGCCGTTCAGCCCTCTTAACTGTAAGAGCATCATCAGTATTGTACAGCAGTTGGGGAACAGTAGTTAGCTTTCAGATGTCAGATATAAAACAACTTTTTGAGTCACAGTGCCAAACTACTGGTATTATATTCGGATCCTTCTTTTTCAGCATGAAGGACTGGCATTTATTTAATAGACAGATGGTACAGCCATATACTTGGTCAGAGAATTTAGGAATTTCTTTGAGAAAGGTTCATTGTTTTTGTTCTTTTATCATAGCTTCAGTTTGTATACTTACTTTGGTTAGTGACTTAAACTGTTTTATTAGGTATTGACAGATTTCATTAACAGGGAACGATGATAGGTGAAGATTAAGCTGGTATGCGTGTACAAAATAAAACGGTCTATATGTATATTTGTCTGCTATGTATCTGTTTAAACACTGCTGTAATGGCGATATAAAGAGAGAGAGATACCCATTTACTAATTCATAGAACCCCTTTCCACCTTTTCAAGTTCGTTATACATTTTTCTTTTCAAGCATCGTGTTCAGACATTGCAAATCATCAGTCTGAAGGTTAAGGGTTACTTAGATTTTTGCTTCTTCAGCATCAAAAAAAAGTCTAAACATTAATCTTATTATTAAACTCAGAAACACTATAACTGTCTGGTTGTGATCATAATAAAAGGCAACGTGAAAGGTGGCTTAATTCCCAATGAGATTTCTCTATGTTCTCTATGACCTTTCTACAGTATATGCCATTAAGTCCTAGTTTCCAGCCATCATTACAGCACGGGAGAGGAAATCTCGTTTATCAGATGTGTGATGTACGTCTAGACAATCTGATAACAAACTACACACACAACATTTATGTTGAGAAAATTCAGCTTGATCTTTGTTCCCAAATAACATTGGATCAGATCCATAGTTTACAGCATCTGTCACACACGTATTTAATCTGTATTACGAGTACTGAACAAGTTAGAGGAGGAGAAAATGTAGATTTACTGTTCATTGGAACTTTATTGTTTATTTAGATAGTTTATTTTTTTAAAATTTGAATATGAAAATGAATCAAGACAGATCTAAATAAACAATAAAGTTCCAATGAACAGTAAATCTACATTTTCTCCTCCTCTAACTTGTTCAGTACTCGTAATACAGATTAAATACGTGTGTGACAGATGCTGTAAACTATGGATCTGATCCAATGTTATTTGGGAACAAAGATCAAGCTGAATTTTCTCAACATAAATGTTGTGTGTGTAGTTTGTTATCAGATTGTCTAGACGTACATCACACATCTGATAAACGAGATTTCCTCTCCCGTGCTGTAATGATGGCTGGAAACTAGGACTTAATGGCATATACTGTAGAAAGGTCATAGAGAACATAGAGAAATCTCATTGGGAATTAAGCCACCTTTCACGTTGCCTTTTATTATGATCACAACCAGACAGTTATAGTGTTTCTGAGTTTAATAATAAGATTAATGTTTAGACTTTTTTTTGATGCTGAAGAAGCAAAAATCTAAGTAACCCTTAACCTTCAGACTGATGATTTGCAATGTCTGAACACGATGCTTGAAAAGAAAAATGTATAACGAACTTGAAAAGGTGGAAAGGGGTTCTATGAATTAGTAAATGGGTATCTCTCTCTCTTTATATCGCCATTACAGCAGTGTTTAAACAGATACATAGCAGACAAATATACATATAGACCGTTTTATTTTGTACACGCATACCAGCTTAATCTTCACCTATCATCGTTCCCTGTTAATGAAATCTGTCAATACCTAATAAAACAGTTTAAGTCACTAACCAAAGTAAGTATACAAACTGAAGCTATGATAAAAGAACAAAAACAATGAACCTTTCTCAAAGAAATTCCTAAATTCTCTGACCAAGTATATGGCTGTACCATCTGTCTATTAAATAAATGCCAGTCCTTCATGCTGAAAAAGAAGGATCCGAATATAATACCAGTAGTTTGGCACTGTGACTCAAAAAGTTGTTTTATATCTGACATCTGAAAGCTAACTACTGTTCCCCAACTGCTGTACAATACTGATGATGCTCTTACAGTTAAGAGGGCTGAACGGCAGACCTTGTTAAATAATATTTTATATTTCTTCCTCATAATGTGTTATATTTTATAAATATATTCTTATACATCTTATATTACTTTTTGCCTTTTCTTATACGTTGAAATGGGATAAGAGGGGATCGATGCTGGTGCGAAGGTGATCCTGCACAAGGTCATGTCTTTGTAACTGTAAGGGACGAGTCAACTTAATCCTTCACATGGTTTTCATAAGGTGCCATAAGTTTCTGCTTCTCTATGGGTCATGCTGAAGTTTGAACAAAATGGTTTGACTTAATATCCGCAGCAGTAGTGCACAAGTCATTTCTTCCTAATTTTTTTATTAACTTTTATTGTATGCCTAAATGCAAATAGAAGTTATTTGCCAGATTCAGATGCTCCTAAACAAATTATTATAAAGTATGAGTTGGTAACTGATCAACAAAGACTGTACTGTCATTTCTAATATAATGCATTAAATATGGACCACTATTTTCACTGGAATATTTCAGAGATTTTATTATTTTTTTTCACTAGTTTACACTAAATGTCTAATATTCTGTTCTGTTGGAAATATGCCTGAACTGTAATCCCCCCCCCGAACCCCCAGATCAGGACTGGGTAAAGACAGACTGGTGATCTGATCTATATTATATATACGTGTACCATAGATAACGTCTCTCTGAACGCCATGGTGGGACGTTCCCGAGTTGAAGTACTGTACAAGTCCTAAGCATTAGATCACCCCAATTACTCTTGTATACTCTTTCCATACCATCGTGATCTTTGCCTGATGAAGCCATACACACAACATATTTGACATTTGGGGCCTAATTCTAAAATCACCAGATACCAAATGCACAACCGTTTTGTCTTGTTGCCATCACAAAATAAAAATGTTTAAACCTTAAGTAACATAGTCACGGAGGGTGTATATATTTTTCCACACTACATGAAGTTTGGGGATCCTTATAGACTGTGGAACAGAAATGTACTCGGTGTGTCTCCACCGTTTTATTTCATATTGGAGTACAAACACTTTTCTTTTTTACCATTAAGGATGAAACACTTGTTTCTTTTAAAACACCATCTTTAAATGTTTTTTCTACCTCCTAACTAAACCCTCGGACTGAAGACACTACCTTTGGAGTTGTTGACGCCCTGCTCAGGGTTAAACAACAACGTCTTTACATTACCTTCATTAATAATTTGTCAATCTAACCTCTTGGTTTTTTTTGTTTGTTTTTTTTTTGAGCAAAAGTCAGGTCCTCTCTCATTTCAACAGGTCCTCTTGTTATTGAATACACAGCAATCTTCTAAGGGTATTAGGATTTCTCGGAGCAGACACTGTAACAGATAGTTGCAGAGTTTCTTCTGTGTTTTAACTACAACGTCTTAACCATTATTTTAACACTTTGACACACGACTCCCTTTAATTCGTTAACAAACACATTTGTAAGAATTCTGGTCAGCAAAACCCCAAAAGAACAGCTGTGTGTCTCTCTCTCTCTCTCACACACCCACCCTCGCACACCCACATGGTAATCAGAGGTCATAATTGTACTGCTGGGACATGGGATGTCAAAGCATAGACAAAAGCTTATGTATTTAGCGTTAGTTCTGTGTAAGTATCCTCGTTGGCGAACCATTTTCTGAAATCTTGTTTATAGTTTAAACAAAATGCACGACTCTTTTAAAACACCATCTTTAAATGTTTTTCTACCTCCTAACTAAACCCTTGGACTTAAGACACGATCTTTGGAGTTGTTGACGCCCTGCTCAGGGTTAAACAACAACGTATTTACAATACCTTCATTAATAAATTGTCAAACTAACATCTTGGTTTTTTAAAAAAAAAAATTTGGAGCAAAAGTCAGGTCCTCTCTCATTTCAACAGGTCCTCTTGTTGGTGAATACACAGCAATCTTCTAAGGATATTAGGCTTTCTCGGAGCAGACATTGTAACAGATAGTTGCAGAGTTTCTTCTGTTTTTTAACTACGACGTCTTAACCATTATTTTAACACTGAGACACACGATTCCCTTTAATTCGTTAACAAACACATTTGTAAGAATTCTGGTCAGCAAAACCCCCAAAAGAACACCTGTGTCTCTCTCTCTCTCACACACCCACCCCCGCACACCCACATGGTCATCAGAGGTCATAAATGTACTGCTGGGACATGGGATGTCAAAGCATAGACAAAAGCTTATGTATTTAGCGATAGTTCTGTGTAAGTATCCTCGTTGGCGTACCATTTTCTGAAATCTTGTTTATAGTTTAAACAAAATGCACGACTCTTTTAAAACACCGTCTTTAAAAAAGGTTTTTTTCACCCTTAAATTAACCTGGTTAGAAGGTAGGATATGTAATACATATTTTCATTTTCTTCAGACATATTGTCACTTCAGTCTCCACAACGAATAACACCGATGGTTTTGACCTTTCTTTCAGTAAAAGAGAACAACGACATCATACAGCCTTGAAGGACTGTAGAAATGTTTTACACATCACAATGTTTTTCTCAACAACGTAGCCAATAAATAGTTCAATTATTTCACAAACCTCAGTCTGCTCATTTCTTGACAGAAGGATTACACATAGATCATACACATAGGGAGCTACACATGCATAACATGTCCAAAATTCTAATACATCTACCACATTCAGTCACCAGGTCTAGTATTTTCTGATAGATTAGTTACACAAACTGATAATTACCACAGAAGTAATTTCAGAAACAAAGATTCACTTAAACCACAAATGTACACATTGGTAGGGATCGTTAAACCCTGAAACACACGACTCGTCCCTTAATTCATTAACATAAACACACTGTAAGCATTCTGGTCAGCAAACCCCCAGGAAACACATGACTCTCTCTCTCTCTCTCTCTCTCTCTCTCTCTAACACACCCACACACACGCACGCACACCCACACACCCACATACACACACACTTCAGACACTGTCACCAGAGCTCATAAATGTAAAACAAAACTCTCGATTCTTTTAAGCAGCACTTTAAACATTTTACATCCTAAAGGGTTAGGTTTAGAAGGCATGTAATACGCGCGTTTCTTATAAAACACCGTCTTTAAAACGTTTACCTCCTAAAGGGACCTATTTAGAAGGTATGTAAAAACTTTTTATTTCTTTTTTTCTTTTTTTTTCTTTTTCTTTTTTACATTTCTTCGGGTATATCAATGTTTTAGAGTATTTATTTCAGTACATTTTTATTCAAAGTCATGCCATTTTCTCAAAAGTGCAATCAATAAAGTTTAATTTATTTCACAAGCTTACATTCTGCTCATTTATTTTCACATTCAACCATCATGTATTTTCTAACAGCATAGCTATACAAAACAAACCCCCACAATCTAAATTTAATGTGTGGTTGCAAGATAAAAATTCTAATTTATTGAAATAAATAAATATTTAAAGTTGTACACATTATTTTGATGAGTTGTGTTGACATAATAATGTTGATAATTACATCAACTTAATATTGTGTGTAATTTCTGCGTTAATTGATTTAAAACAAAATTTACGTCGTAGTACATTTACATGTATTCATTTAACAGAGTGTTAGAGGACCTGTAGACTGAACAAATACTAAGGACATTACAATTTGAATATCATTTCACTTACAATTAAATTCTACAAAAGCAATGAATTTGGGGCATGTTCTCAATTGTGATATGACCAATAGTGGACTCGTGTATAGGCTACACCTGCTAATACATTTGATGGACTATTTTGCACTAGTACACGTAGCTAATGCTAGTCATATTTAGCAGTGTAATTTGAATATCTACACTTTAGTTTACCGTAGCAGTGGATAAGAAGGAAAAAGTTTCATTTGACAAATCTGTTCATCTAGAGAGGGCTTTTCATTTGTGCTATAGGAAAGATAAGCATGATTACATTTCTGCTTATTCATGTAAACCTCAACTACATTGTGTAATCCAATTTCATGTATTGATACATTTTTTATTTTATTTTTTAAAATCTTTTGTCATTCGCACACGTAGCCTTCTAGCTCCACAGCCTTTGGACTGTGGATAGTTCTATGAGAGAGATAAAAGTAGTAGACACAGAGTGTTTATTTTTTGTCTATATTGCTCATTTCATTCAGTGCTTTAACGTCTATAAATCCTGCAGAGATGTTACGTATGAGATTTGTAATGTAAATCACGCTGGATTTTACTTACTATTGTTATAAAACTTAAAGGCAGTCATTTTTCCTGGTTTAAAAGACTGCATTCTACTGCAGACAATCTAAATGGAGAAACGTAATTTTAAAAATGATTGTCAACTTAACAACTTGTGTTCATAATTATGGTCATTTAGTACATAACACTTAAATTCCTTTTAAATAATGTGAAAATAAAGTGCGTTTGTGTGTGTCATATTTTTGTTTGGATGTGTAATACACATGGCCGTACCATGTATAGTAACATTTGTGTCAGGAATGGATGGGAACCCGATTTAACATAACTAGTAACGTTTGTGTCAGGAATAGATGGGAACCCGATTTAACATAACTATATATATTTTTATGACCTACCTCAGAGAGTTTCATATTCTATGTGAAAAGAAAGAACGTGTGTGCAACTTGTGTGGGGTGTCTGGAATACATATGGCCGTACCAGGTATGGTAACGTTTGTGTCACGAATGGATGTGATCCAGATTTAACATAACTATATATATTTTTATGACCTACCACAGAGTGTTAGAAAGAACATGTGTGCAACGTGTGTGGGGTGGAAAACACATGGCCGTACAATGTATGGTAACGTTTCTGTCACGAATGGATGTGAACCAGATTTAACATAACTATATATATATTTTTATGACCTACCACAGAGAGCTTCATATTCTATGTGAAGAGGAAAAACATGAGTATGCAACTTGTGTCTGTGTGGGGTGGGGGGGGGGGGGACACATGGTCGATGACCTACCACAGAGTGTTAGAAAAACATGAGTATGCAACTTGTGTCTGTGTGGGGTGGGGTGGGGTGGGGTGGGGGGAACAAATGGTCGTACCAGGTATGGTCACGATTTGGATGTGAACCAGATTTAACAAAACTATATATATTTTTATGTCCTACCACAGAGAGTTTCATATTCTATGTGAAAAGATGTACCAGGTGTGCGCAACGTGTGGGGCGGAAAAACACACATGGCAGCACCATATATGGTCACGAATGGATGTGATCCAGATTTAACATAACTATTCATATTTTTATGATCATGACCTTTGATCTAGATATAGAGAGTTAGAATGTGTATCTTTTTGACCTTTGACCTATACCTGTCAAAACTACGGTTACAATATATACAAACTATCTCTCTCTTCCAGAGTTTCCTGATACATGACACAACTAGAATCATCAAAGCGTTTCCAAATTCACATAAGCAAACTGATCATTAAATTACACTCTGGGAGTCATGTAAAAAGATCCTTGATTTGCCCAAAATGTTTACGTCTATGTATAATGGTACTCAACTACAGTGGTTATAAAATGTCTACACATCCCGGTTAAAATCGCATGTTGATAAATCATGTCAGATCATTTCCCACCTTCCCACCAGTGTGATACAGCAAACAAACATTTAACATTCAAGTGAAAAACAAACAGAAATATTTTAGGACAAAAAAAAGAATGTGTACATCCCTTAAAGATAGATGTGCACGCCCCTTGACTAATACTTTGTTGAATCATCTTTTGCTTGTAATACAGCACTCTTTGGGACATTATGCCAGAAGATGAAATTGTTCTTCATCTTCAGCTACATAACAGTGGCCTGCAGGTTTTTGGGCCAAAATACATTGCCATTTTGAGCAGCTCCATAGCATGATGCTGTCACCAGCATGTTTCACTGTAGTTATGTTGTTCTTTGGTTGATAAGCTGTCTTGTTTTTGCACCAAATATATCTAACAATTATATCTTGGATCATCAGATTGGGCATCTAGACTCCTTACCTCATAGCCCAGAAAAATATGTGAAGAACAAGAAATACAAGTGATTGTTGTCATATGCAGAGCGTGACTAGTATTTGTCAGATATTACTGCAGCTGCTTCATTGTTTCTGTAGGTCTCTAAGCAGCCACGCTGATAAGATTTCCTGTTGTCCTTTTGTCAATTTTGGAGGGACATCCAGTTCTTGGTTATGCCACTGTTGTGTCCCATTTTCTACATTTGTTGACACTGGCTTTCATGTTGTTACATGGTATATCTAATGTTTTGGAAATTCCTTTGAATCCCTCTCGTGATCAGTATATTTCAACAATGAGATCCCGTACATGCTTTGTAAGCTCTTTGTGGACCATGATGGAAAAAGATATAACATTTATTTATCATGGTTTCGATTTTTACATCACAAAAAACTGCAATTTTAACATGGGTGTGTAGACACTTTTTTTTTTTTATCCACTGTACATCATCTTCTGAAGAAATATTCACTCACACAAAATGTAAAATGCCAATTAACTAGGCTCTGGAAGTGGTAGGAGAATCATGGCTTCCAACCAATAGGACAATTGTAGGATAAATTGCTGTAAATGTTAATGCTGGTTATGTTAGAAAGGTATCAGAACAAACAGTCCATCAAAGCTTGCTGTATGGGGCTGCGTAGCTACAGACTGGTCAGAGTATCAATGCTGGCCCCTGTCCACTGCCGAACGTGCCTACAATGGGCACGTGAGGATCAGAACTGGACTGTGGAGCAATGGAAGAAGGTCGCCTGGTCTGATAAATCACATTTTCTTTTACATCATGTGGTTGGCCGGGTGCGTTGGAAGAGATGGCACCAGGATGCACTATGAGAAGAAGGCAAGCTGGCAGAGGCAGTGTGATGCTCTGGGCAATGTTCTGCTGGGAAACCTTTGGTCCTGGCAATCATGTGGATGTTATTTTGACACATACCACCTACTTAAACATTGTTACAGACCAACTACACCCCTTCATGGCAACAATATTCCCTAATGGCAATGGCCTCTTTCAACAGGATAATGCACCCTGCCACACTGCAAAAATTGTTCAGGAGTGGTTTGTCCAATCCATGGCGGCCCCACCTCGCAACTTACAGGACTTAAAGGATCTGCTGCTAATGTCATGGTGCCAGATGCCACAGCACACCTTCAAAGGTCTTGTGGAGTCCATGCCTTGACAGGTCAGAGCTGTTTTGGTGGCACACGCGGGACCTACACAATATTCGGCAGGTGGTTTGAATGTTATGGCTGATCAGTGTATGTACTTAAACTACATATACAACATATAACTAGATCTATCAAGGAAAATGAGTGAAAAACATCAACCTCTAAATTGTGAGGAAAATACATATTTTAAGATGATATCTGATTACTCCACAAGCAGAAATACTGACCTCTTTATCAGACCATTCAAAGTGTGGGTCATTAACACAAGTTTTCCTATGCCTTAGGAGAGAGACTATGCATATAAAGCAACAGGCACAGCAGGTGCTGGAATAAATTTGGCTTTAACAGATAAATATAAGAAACTTTCACATTCTTCTTCTTCTTCTTCTTCCTCCTCTTCTTCTTCTTCTTATTATTATCATTAGGACTCCTCCGTCAGGAAACCTATTGTTATTGTTAGTATTCTTATTAGGATTCTTCCGTCAGGAGGAAACCTATTGTTATTAGAATTCTTCTTCTTATTATCATTCTCCTTATTTCCCTAAAGTGCCCAATAATTCAAGATCTGAATTGTAAAACATTTTGAAATTTGGCACATTGATACTACAGACCACGAGTAACTCCCACACCACAAATGACCCCATAGGTAGCGCTACAGGCCTCAACCAAATCTACATTATTTTCCTCTGCCCCATAAGTCCAAAATGTCTGAAAATTAATATACATGCCTTATTTCTCATGGGGAACAAAAAAGCCATTGGGACCCATAAAGTCTGCCATGATAGATTTTCCAGTCCATTGAAAATTTGTCCAAAACCACAAAAATCTTCTCACTGACTTTGATTGACCTGAACTGTGGTAAATATGTGTGGGATACATGTCTTGACATTAAAAGGAACTGTCATGTTATCTTTGATAATGTTATTATGTTTAACAATATCTTTATTGTCTGCTAGATGGCGCTGTTTGTCTCAAATCAAGCCAAAGTACACTTTGAAAGGACAAAACTTTATTTGTAGTGTTTATGCATGAAGTAGCCATTTTAGATCACCAGAGTGAAGAACATACTTTGAATCATTCTGTTTTGTGTAAAGCATGGAAGAAGCTTTGCTTGTGAGTTTGTTATTCATCTTTCTAGTAATCTTTTGTGATTGATTGTATTTTTCTGAGTTTTGCTGTGTGTGCTTATTTTGAATAGCTCACTGTGCTTAGTGCATATAGCTTATAAGATTGCCTTGTAAACTGAATAGTTTTTATTGACTAATGTGTGTTAAATAAGCATTTTGTATTTCTTTTCAGTTTCACGAGAAATGTAAGGGAAAATTGTCAAGAGAAATTACATGATTGCACTTATGGAACAAAATAAAAATTGTCAACTTTATTTTTCGCCTGAGCAGTCATTCATGCCTCTCGACAAGCTGAAATGTATTTAGCTATCTGTATATGCTCACTCAGAAACATGCGAGCAGAGGACAGAAAGCCACCGATCCAAATGCATTGAAATGTATCTGTGGGATACATTTCTCTACCATATCAATTTGAAATGCTACACAATCTTGAGGTGAAATCTGCCATTGCTGCTTGCAGCTATATTTATTATTATAATTATTCTCATATGGAGCATTAAGCTCCAACCAAGTGTCATATGGTTTCACAAACCTGCTTTAAAAAGTAATGCTTTAAACAGGAAGCAATATGAACACCTTTATTCCTGGCTCAAATTTATTATAAGCTGTAAATATTGTATTTCTTTAACTAGGACCAGAAGAACCTATGCACAACCTCAGTATTCCCCACATTATAAGTTACTTTTAATATAGCTTCTCTATATTTAGCAGAAACCATATCCTGAGTAATATGCAATACTCTAACCATCTTTATTGAAATATTTTCAACACAGAAACCTTCCTCTAAGAAATAACACAAGGAACTCGCCCTCAGGTTTGCTTCCTAGAAACACTAATGGAATAATTACAGTCTTTCAACCTAATGAGCTCTTCTCAAGAACCTTAATATGGTTTTAGAATACTGGTACCAGCATTATTTATCCCCCAAAAGATGGTACATGTACATGGTTTAGTTATCATTATATTTTTCACTCTGTTATTTTTAAAAAAATTTTATTTATATATCTGCCTTTTTGACATACATTTTGGTTTGCCAAATGGTTTTGCCATGATTTTGGTTTGTAAAACCAAATAAAATGTTGATCGCAAAAATAAAATTGTCTTAGGATTAACTCCTCTGACCCCAGGTCTATTCATGTGTTTAAGTAAATAAGGTTAAGAGGTTGAAAGATGCTGTTATTAACAATGTTATCAATGACACATTGAGCAGAAACATGTTAAACACTTTTCTCAGGATGATCTATCCGCATTTCTTCTGATCATGCAACAGTAAAGAAAACATCTTGTTCATATTCCACTGATGTTAAGTCTCCTTGCCTTAGATCAAATAGTACATACAAAAAGCTCACTGTACCATTTCTGAGAACATTATTTATTGCCATTCACTTCCAAAGGGTGGAGAGGCAAGGACTGGGATGGTGTATCACCAGATTTTGGCCACCATGCATGTGGATCACAGTTTAACTACAGGCATAGTCCCCTCAGTGAAAAATCCATCCTATCATAATATGTTCACTATGTTAAAACACTGAGCCTTCTGCGATCAATATTCTTTCCATGAGCTTAGCAGGCATATGAACCAATTGGTTTTGCATATTTTCCTTTCTTGCCTAGGATAGGAATATATACTACTTCCAGTGGAGAAAGATTGGGGTTTACAGGTTATGTTTTTTTGTTGTTTTTTTTTTTTTACTTTCAGTGAAAATAGATTCATATATAAGCAATGCTGTATTCAACCCTGTTAAAAAACTTTCTGTTTAGGTAGAAAGATGAATCGGGGATATGGTGGCTTAGTGGTTAGCACATTTGCCTCACACCTCCGGAGTTGGGTGCTCGATTCCCGTCTTTGCCCTGTGTGTGCCGAGTTTACATGTCCTTCCTATGCTTTGGGGGTTTCCTCTGAGTACTCCAGTTTCCTCCCCAGTCCAAAGACATGCGCTGTAGGCTGATTCGCATCTCTAAATTATCCGTAATGTGTGAAAGGGTGTCCGAGTGTGCAATTGTGCACTGTGATGGGTTGTCACCCAGTCCAGGGTGTCCCCTGCCTTGTGCACCAAGTCCCCTGGGATAGACTACAGGCTCCCCATGAACCGGTGTAGGATAATTGGTACAGAAAAGTTTGGTCCATTCAATCATTAGCTCCAGTTTCTATCTATGCAGAGTCTTTCTTTCAGGTACTCTGGTTTTCTCCCAGTGCAATGCACTAACTTCCCATTTAGAGTGTATTCCTGCCTTGGATATATACTACAGAAGCACCACAACTCTGATCAGGATAAAGAGTTTACTGGAAATACAATAAATTAACAACCTCAGCAACACAATTATAAATTCTTCAATAGCTTATCATGTTGTTGTTCCTTAATTTCTACCTAATTTCTGCAATGCATTATCTATCAAATATATTCTTTTTCTCTGTGGAGAATTCCATAAAAGTGTGTTGAAGGTAGCCTTCAAATATTAATTCATACACATGCAAATTGCTGTAGTGACCTTGGCATGGTTAACAACGTTCAATTCTAATATATGATTATACTATTCATCCTGTGCTTATCTTTTCTGTTTGTTCAACTTCATTGGAGTAAGAACAGTGCAGCAAATGTTTTTCTCTACAAATGGTTAGATCATTTTAATATTCCTAGTAACAGGCTCGGATGGCACAGACACTCCCGACCAAAATGTTTCCATTCCCTTAGGAGCAAACTCCAGTTATAATCTCTTTAATTCAAATGTCCTTTCCTTATATTTTTAGTTATGTTTTAATCTCTTCAGCTCAAATGTAGTCACTCTAGTTATTTTTCTCCAAGAGCAATAGCCTCATGAACCACTGAGAGTGTGGCTGGATCTTTTTCCCTTGCAAACTTATATCTTTCGGTTTCAATTTACTCAATCACTACAAAAGCAACTAAGATGCCTCAGGAGTGCTTATTCCGTCAGCTTTTTTATGTACTCCTAATGTAAATCAGTCACTTACAAGATGTTTTTTCCTTATAGATAGCAAGCACAGTCTCATCTACACAATTCATGTGCTGCTTCACTTTCTTTGTAATAACACACACAACTCAAAACAACAGACAACCACTCTCCCCAATAATTTCCAGAACACAATGATTTTTTTAACAACCCTTATATAAACAAATTAAAAATTTTAACATTTAAAATTACTTTACATCATCTTTACTTTTTTATTTAAATATCAGTGGAGGGCACTAACATATATATATATATATATATATATATATATATATATATATATATATATATATATATATATATGCATACGACAGCAGGCATAGTGTGCCAGAACACTCACCACACTCCAGCTATTGGTGGAGAGGAGAGTGATGTAGCTAGATCAGGAATGGAGATTATTAGGGGTCCATGATAGATAAGGGCCAATGGGGGAATTTTGCCAGGACACTGGGGCTATACCCCTACTAAGAAGGGTCCTGTGATTTTTAATGACCTCAGAGAGTGTGGTTTAGTGTCCTCGGCATTATACTGGGGGATTAGAACCCACACAGACCACAGGGTGAGCACCACCTTCTGTCTTCCTAATACCATTTCCAGCAGCAACCTCAGTTTTCCCCAGGTCTCACATCCAGGTACTGGCGAGGCTCAACCCTGCTTATATATATATATATATATATATATATATATATATATATATATATATATATATATATATATATATATATATATATATATAATCTCACAAAAGAGAGTACACCCCTCACAGTTTTGTAAATAATTGATTATATCTTTTCATGTGACAACACTGAAGAAATGACACTTTGCTACAATGTAAAGTAGTGAGTGTACAGCTTGTGTAACAGTGTAAATTTGCTGTCCCCTCAAAATAACTCAACACACAGCCATTAATGTCTAAACCGCTGGCAACAAAAGTGAGTACACCCTAAGTGAAAATGTCCAAATTGGGCCCAATTAGCCATTTTCCCTCCCCGGGGTCATGTGACTTGTTAGTGTTACAAGGTCTCAGGTGTGAAAGGGGAGCAGGTGTGTTAAATTTGGTGTCATCGCTCCCACACTCCCTCATACTGGTCACTGGAAGTTCAACATGGCAACGGCTTCGACTGGCTGGCCATACCAGGTGAGGGTAGCTGACGGGACTCAAACCTTCAGTGAGCTTAGGGCTTGTCACCCAATGCACGTGAAGACTGGATTCGGCGGACTGCGCGGAGGAACCACCAGCTCGTCAACGGACAGAAAGGCGATTCCCAGCTATGCTTTGTGGATGGCATAGAACACGGAAAGACACGTAAAACGCTGTGGTCATCCACTGCATCCAGCTTCCATTCCAGTCGTCTTGACCATGTCTTGCCACTGGAGAAATGGAACCTGGACGAGAGAGTGCGGCTGATGATGCGAAACTCTCCCTCACTTCAATCCAATTTACTCGCAAGTCACCTATATCATCATCCATCCCCCTCAACCCAAGTCCTGTGCCGATGGGCTAGCTGTGAAACGGCAGGTGTGGATACACTGGAGGCCACAGTGGCAAACCTGCACACAGGCGGCTCAGGCCGTAGGATCGTCTCCCACTGATCTGAAGCAGCAGTCGTTTATGGCAGCCACCTGAGTAACTGAGCAGTCCTCTTTTAAGATAGTGCTGCTTATCTCCATTGACTGAGGAAGGGGCTAGAAAAGGTGCCCTAAAAAAAGCCTGCTTCACCAATCCTGACCAGCACACCGCGGCTTGGGGGAATCCCACTTATGCGGTCGAAACACGAAAAAAAACAGTAACATTCCACTCACTCTTGAAGCGTGGAACATACACACTCTCATTGATGATACAGATGTCGACAGACCTGAAAGGAGAACTGCCTTAATTGCGAAGGAGCTTGCTTGCTACAAGATCAATATAGCAGCCCTAAATGAGAACCAAATGGCAGAGGAAGGACAGCTGACTGAAGTTGTATCAGGCTACACCTTCTTCTGGAGTAGGCGAAGAACAGATGAACATCGCGAGTCGGGAGTTGGTTTCGCTGTGCAGACAAAGCTGGTGAAAAAGCTATCCAACCTACCAAGAGGAATCAATGACTGACTGATGGTGTTGAATATACCTTTGTCTGGGAAAAAGCAAGCCACACTCATTAGCGCTTACGCACCAACAATGACAAACCCAGAAGACATCAAGGACAAATTCTACAAAAACTTGAAAGAGCTGATTGCTATAATACCAAAGTCAGACAAGTTGATCCTCTTAGGCGATTTTAATGCCAGAGTTGGCACTGATCATGTGGCATGGAAGGGAGTGATCGGCAAACATGGCATCAGTAGCTGTAACAGCAATGGACATCTGCTCTTGAGGATATGTGCAGTAAACGATCTCCTGATAACTAACACTGTGTTCCACCTGCCCAAACACAACAGAACAATTGCATGCACCCCCGCTCAAAGCACTGGCATCAGATTGATTACTTTATAGTCCACAAGAAAGATAGACAGGATGTCCGTGTGACTAAGGCAGTGTGTGGCGCAGAATGCTGGATGGACCACAGACTACTCATCTCAAAGATGAACCTCAGGATTCAGCCTCCCAGACATCCACAAGGCATTGTGGTCCCAATGCACCTAAACGTGTCCAGACTGAATGAGAGTGGCATCCATCAGTCACTTGCTGACACATTGGCATGTATGATGGAAGCCACTGGAACAGACGCTGATGTAGAGTCGAGCTGGGCAGCCTTCCAACAGCTGGTGTACTCCACTGCACATGAGCTGTTGGGCATCACCACAAGAAAGCACTAAGACTGGTTTGACTAAAACTGTGGCAAGCAAAATCAAGGCATTGTTGGATGAAAAACACTGTCTCCATCGTGTCTACAATAATGACCCTAAGTCTACAGCAAAAAAAGTTGCCTTCACCAAGATACGTCAGACTGTACAGAGGAAGCTACGCAAGATGCAGGACATATGGCTGAGCCAGAAAGCCGATGAGATCCAGGCGTTTGCTGACAGACATGATATGAGGAACTTCTACAATGCTGTTCGGGCTTTGTATGGCCCAATCGCATCTGGTTCAGCCCCTCTCTTGATCACTGACAAGGAGAAAATTCTTAATCACTGGGCAGAGCACTTTGCTGATATCCTCAAGAGACCCTCTTCAATCAACGATGAGGCAATAAACCGCCTACCCAGGTGAAGATAAATGACAGCTTGGTAGACCCCCGACAGTACTTGAGACTCAAAAGGCCATTAAATTGCTATAGAACTCCTGGAGCTGATTCCATTCAAGCAGAAATATACTAATCTGGTGGACCCAAGTTAATTAAGAGGCTTACTGAGATGTTCTGCGAGATGTGAAAGCAGAAACACATCCCCCAAGACATTATTCATCTCTACAAGCGTAAGGGAAATCGCCAATCGCCAATCTTGACAACCACAAAAATGTCATGAAGAGAATGTCCAGCTCTACACTGTGTTTGTGGATCTAACTAAGGCATTTGACTCTGTGTGCCATGAGGGCCTCTGGAAGATTATGGCCAAATTTGGATGCCCAGATACGTTCATTGAAATGGTGAAGCAATTCCATGACGGCAAGCTTACCAGAGTCCAAGATCTTGGCAATTACTCAGAGCCATTCGCAGTTACAAATGGTTTGAAACAAGATTGCGTTCTGGCTCCCAGCCTCTTCAACCTTATGTTTTCTGCCGTGCTGATTGATGCCTTCAAAGACAGTAATGTTTGGATGGACTTGTGCTACCCTTTTGATGGAAGGCTTTTCAATCTGAGGAGGTTTCGAACCAAAACCAAGGTGCAAGTGGAGACTATTTGAGAGTTCCTATTTGCTGATGATTGTGCCCTCAACTCAGGAACGCAAGCAGGCATGCAACACTGCAAGAATATATTCTCCGCAGCAGGCCTCATGATCTCTGCCAAAAAAACTGAGGTTCTGTATCAGCCCATGCCTGGCTGTGACTACACTGAGCCGTCCATCACCATCAATGGCCAGGAGCTCAACAACGATGACAGGTTTACATACCTTGTCAGCACCCTATCAAAGACAGCCAATATCGACGAGGAACTGAACACTAGAATCGCCACAGCCAGTGCAGCTTTTGGAAGGTTCTAATCTAGTGTTTGGAATCGAAGGGGCATCAAGACTGAGACCAAACTGAAAGTCTATTCAGCGGTCGTCCTGCCCACCCTCCTCTATGCTTGTGAGACCTGGACTGTCTACAGTCACTTTTCGAAAAAGCTGAACCACTTCCACTTGAATTGTGAAACTGTTGAAGATAAGATGGCAGGACAAAGTCCCAGACACAGATGTCCTTCTACAGTCTAATTAAGTCTAAGCATCCACACCATGCTTTGCAAAGCACAACTCAGATGGGCTGGCCATGTTGTGCACATATCCGACGAACAGTTACCAAAGATGATGTTTTATGGCGAACTACATCACGGCAGGTGATCTCGTGGCGGTCAAAAGAAGAGATTCAAAGATACCCTCAAGGCCTCTCTCAAGAACTGTAACAGAGATCCTGAAAACTGGGAGAGCATAGCTGGTGATTGCTTGGCGTGGCACAGACGAGTTCATGACAGTACAACAGCCTACAAACAAAAGAAATTGCATTATGCAGCAGAGAAACGTCTTCTTCAGAAGTCCAAAGCCGTTATCTCCTCTTCACTAGGTTGGCAGTCTGATCTTCTATGTCCCTACTGCAGTCGTCAATTCTGTGCTCAGATTGGACTAATCAGTCATCTCCAACCCACTCCCACTTAAACTGATGACACTGTGTGGTCCTCATTGACTTTGATGGACAAACTAGATAGATAGATACCAACAGTAAAGTTTTTAGCTGGAAGCATCATGGTGTGGGGCTGTTTTTCATCACATGGTACTTGGCAGGCTTCATATAATTGAAGGAACGATGAACGGAGCCCTTTACCAGGAGATTCTTGAGAAGAATCTGCTGCCATCCTACCTTCCAGCAGGACAACAATACAAAGCATACAGCAAAGGAAACTCTCAATTGGTTTCAGAGAAAAAAATCAAGGTGTTAGAATGGCCCAGTCAATAACCTGACTTGAATACAATTGAACAAGATTTAAAGACAATATGTGAAAGGAAATTCTCTTATATCATGTACTCTCAAATTTTGAACTGTATTAAGACACATTGGATACAGGGAATACTGGGTTGTAGTTTCTGTTTGTGTGTCTCTGTGCTATCAAATACCTATGATGAATGTATACATTTAATTACCTCTTTAAATAAGCTGATCCACTGCCATCCTTTCTTTTAGCTGGCACATGTATTTTCTGTCTCTTGAAAAGACTTATTTTCATGGTGTGCTGTGGGTTTTGTTTTGTCTATCTGTCTGGCCCCTGCACCAGTAGAAACTGTCCACACACTGCCGTTATCAATGTGTATTCATGCAGAGCAGAAGTATTTATAAAGTGTGAGCATGCATGAAGTCAATGTGTGTTCATTTTAGACCCCCCAGGCCTGAACTCTGCGGTAAACCACACTTTCTAGCTCATAGCAGCACAGAACTAAGAGTAAAGTTAAAAGAAACTAAAAGAAGCGTCTTGAAGCTGTCATTACAAACAAAGGCTTCTCCACTAAGTATTAAAAAAAATTCAGTTAGCGTGTTCAATACTTTTTTCCTGTGTCATTCCACTTTTTTAAACATATACTATATATTTATTAAACAATATTGTGAATTCTTTATATTTCTGAATATCTTGAGTTAATAATGATGTCTGGTGAAAATTTCATGTGAATTGCCTCATTGGAAATATACTTACTGAAAAAAATGTTGACATCTCCAATTCTTATTTCCCCCACTGTATGTCCACTATTCCGGCCAGTGGCGTAAGTTGGAGCAGCTGCTGGTCTTCTTTGTTGGCGACAGTAAACACAGGAAAATCCCTAGTGTTGAGTTAACACCCAGAGTGTTCATTTGTGTCCATTGGACTTTTATAAACACTGTAGGGTGTAAATTCAACACTCTGGGTGTTAAATCAACACTGCGGAATTTGCTGTAGAGGTGATGCTATGTCGAAGCAGTACATTTCTATTTGGATAGTGGAAGCAATCTCTATCACTTATGAGGCACGCGGTCTCGCAATGCCTCTGGGTATAAGGGCTCATTCCACTAGGGGAGTCGCCTCCTTGAAGGCTTTGTCCAAAGGGGTGCCCTTGCAGTATGTGTGTGCTGTGGCAGGGTGGTCTATGCCACACACATTCATTCAATATTACAACCTGGATATACGTTCCACCAGTGTCTTGCAGTGACCCTCGGGCTCGGACCATTTGAACTGGCCATGCCCTCAGTATGACAGAGTGGGTATTCTTGTTCCCACAGCATGGAGCTCACGCTCCTTTCAAAAGGGAACTTCTGGGTTCCCTGTTCCCTGTTCCCTGAGAAGAGAACGAGACATTGCATAGTGTTGTCATACTGGGGCATGCCTGTGAATTGCGTCTTTGCTTCAGATAATAAAGTCTGACGGCACAGTTAATAGGTGCCAGTTTTATATCACGCGACGAGCTTAATTGCCACGTTACCTGTTCATGGCAGGCCTATAAATAGGTATGATGCTACACAAGCTTCAGATATTGGTCACGCGCAAGGACGCTTCCCACAGCGTGGAGCTCACGCAATATCTAGTTCCCTTCTCAGGGAACGGGTTACCTGCGTAACCAAAACATACAAAAATTCATAATTCATGACTGAAACTATCGGTTTTTGTGTCCTTTACCTTTAAGACTTCAATGTAACCACCAACTGATATGACCTTGTTAACATCTTTGCCTTTGAATTACTTATCGACGCCCCCTGCCATAACACATGTGGAACTGTTTTATGTGACTGAGCACCAGTGGGCAGGGCCAACGGTGCGAAGATGTAAAAGTAGATGTTGATGTCTTGCTGTAGGGGCAGTCAATTCAAATGTATTTGACTGCGTGAGGTCACAAATCCAAATGAACTTGATTTGAGACGCTTGGTTAAATAAATGGTCTTACTGAGGAGGTTGTATTAAGCTATGAAACTTGCAGGACGTTTTAATGGTAAAATGACCTCTTCTATGTAAAAAGATCAAGGAAATTTTTATTTCTCATGTCATGACCACTTTGAATAAATAAACACTGGAGCATTAATCTACTCAAACCCTGCATGACTAAATGCAACTAAACCAAACAGCATTATCAAAACACCATTCGTGTAGGATGCATTTTAACACAAAGTAATATTGACGTGGCTTAGCAAACAATCTCATCCTCAATTTACTGTCCACAGGTATTCAAGAGCCACACACCTGTTTCCACAATTTGTACCTTCAGTCTACTACCAGCTGTGGTTTCTGCTTGGCTGCAATGAAAACCTGTGGAAACCCCAGCCCTTTTGGGAAAATATTGGACACCTATGATGTAGGACATAATATTTCTGCCTTAATATCGCTTAACATCTACCACTAGGATTCAAAAACCAGCCAATGCCAGCCAACAGGAACACTGCCACAGCACTATGCTGCAAGTATAATGTGCAATTTTACTGGTAATTTCACACACAAAAAAAGCAACACTAACCAGCCTTTAACTACACTACTTCAAAATCCTCTTTCACTCAAAGAAAAAAAAAAGTGTGCATTTCATGTTACTAAGAAGCATTAAAGGAGGATGATGCAATAGGAGTGAAGTGAAAAGTACAAATACACACAATATGAAATCCCACTCCCTGCTTATATCCTGCATATATTTTCGAGTTAAATATATGACATGGCTGTCAGACCACATCCTGTCTAGTCCCACAAGTAAAAAAAAATTCTCAATTATAGTCTAGCTTCAACTAGTGCTGTTTATTCAATCACTGTCTCCAAACATTCAGAATAAGGCTAATACTCCTTTTGATATTCTTGTGATTGAGCTCTATAAAATTGAAGTCAGTGTGCATTAAATTAAGCATTCAAATAAGTGCATGGAATGATTTTCTGATTGATATGTGCAGTGCCAACCCTAACTGCCACTGCCAGCATGCTAATCATCTTCCTGAAATGAATGAGTTTGTTAAAGGATCAGGCCTAGAGAAAAGAGATAGAGTGACCTCTGTCAGGAAAATAGTCTACACTCAGGCTGAGACTCTTCATTAGTCAAGGGGTCCGTGGATCCTTAAAAAGTCTTCAAAAGTCTTAAATTCATTATTATTATTATTATTATTATTATTATTATTATTATTATTAAGTATTATTCAGTGCAATAGTAATATTACAAAATAGCAAAGTTTGTAAAAAATATTTTATTCTTTACCAGAAATTGATGTACATTTAGAACACTACTTGTTACATTACCCTGGCATTAAATTACACCAAAAAAATAGTAAACATTGCTGAGAGGGGGTTTCTAATACAGCTGCTGAGGGACTGATGGTACATTTGACATATTTTTCTCTTCTGACTACCGTAATCCTTCTCTCTATTTTTTATTTATTTTTTTTTATTTTTTTTCATGGAAAAGACATACTGGATTTCTTTTTCTTTCACTGTTGGAGCAAATGGTAATGCAAAATGGACATTAGCTATTGCCTCCCATATACCTCTATAAACATTTACCCTGCTATAGTGTACTTAAACCCAGAAATAGATGTATATGCATGAACACTATAGCTGATATATCATGTAGCATGATTGAAGTGATGGTACAGGTCTTAAATTTTTTTGGAAATGTATTGAATATGGTATTAAAAAGTATTAAATTTGAGGTACTGATACCTGCAGATACACTGTTAGTAGTCATTTTCTTTTCTAAGCTGTAGTATGTTTGCTACTAGAATTAGTGACCAGAGCAATGCTTCATAGATAGATAGATAGATAGATAGATAGATAGTTGAGGTCAAACAATGCTAAGTGGGTTTAAAAGATGCTCAGAATGAGCACATTGTGAATAAGAGCCTAGAGATGAGCACAGGACAGTCTTTATGATTACACCAGCAGTTCTTACCTACAAGTTTATACTATCCAGGTGAGATTATCCACTGAGGAAAGTGTGAATCTTGGGCATAAACTGTTTATGTGGAGTGAAAATCTTTAGTATGTCCATGTGGGACCAGCTACAGCAGCAGAAGGTGAATTGAAATTGCAGAAAACTTCAAGCAGAAGCAGAGCTTCAGGATGAGTCAGATAGATCTGTAGTAGAGCTCAAAGTCATATCAACAATAAACAAGATGGTAATTGCATTAAATCAAATCTGAGAAATTAAATAAAAAAATTTAAATGTGGCATATACAAAAAAATGTATAATGGTAATAATGAACAATAATGATGATAGTTAAAATAAATAAATAAATAAATAAATTACTTCCCACACGTTTGGGTATAACCATAATGTTGTACCCAAAAAGCTCTCATCAAGTGCAATATTTACATATTTGTGTCAAGCCATAGCCAAGCAGCTAACAGCAGGCCTGGGATGCTGAGACTTGGTTCAAGAGTGAACCAACACACATGCACACACACCTAGAACTTGGAGCACTGAGCCTTACTCTGCCAAGAGAGTCTCACCAATTAACATCCAGCTGTTGCCCAGCGCAAACTGGCAGAGACACGGAGAAGGAAGTGGCAGGAGCATGTGAGCCAGTGAGCTGGTGTTCCCAAAAGAGAAACCTTTAAAAACACTCAGTTTCAGCACTGTTCTGTGTGTATTTGCACTCTAGTTTGAAGAGTTGTGGAACAAAATGCATATTAAGTTTATGTAATTATAATGCAATCAGGATAAATTGTTTAAAAAAAATTCACAGCACTGCACTAATAATGTTAGTAATGTTAAATAAAGTAATGTTATACCTATTTATTCATGTTTATTAGCAGTAGGCTATACAGTATTTATTACTCACCTCAGATTGTACTGATCTTGGACCAGTAAAAGTTTTTGCCTGCTATTAATGAGTACAATTATTTGGATGGTTTGGGGTTCATGTAAACCACTGGGAAGTGTGATATATTCTTAAAAAGAATAGAAAATATGATGTTTGTAGGCCATCCTGTTATGATCCCATGTAAAATTCATAAAAATCAGGAAACCATGTTGGCACCACAACACTGACCAGGATAAAATAGTCACTAAAGATGATGACTGAATGAAAGTGTGAGGCTTACTGGAGGCACTTAGGAATAAGGATGGAAAAAACTTTCCTGCTTCCATCTTCAACTGTCCGATTTCTGTGATCCTGTGCCCACTATAGCCTCCTTTTCTCCTCCTCCTATATTCTCCTGTAGTAGATTCCTATTCCTCATGGTTCTGAGATGCTTTTCTGCTTACCACGGTTGTATAGAGTGGCTATGTGTGTTACTGTAGTTTTCTTGTCAGCTCGAACCAGTTCGGTCATCAGACCTATGTTATGATTTATGAACAATAACAATAATGAACAATAATGATGGAAAAATGTATTTAACAAAATATCACACAAACTTTAACAGTAAAAAGTAAGAAATCTGCAAATATTTCATTTATAACATTGAACTTGAATATTGACCTGCATAAATAAGTACTGTATGGCTGTTTGATGAAAATTAAAATTAATTTACTGTACATTATTCCCATGATTATTTCTTGCCATTAAATAATTAACAGTAAATACTGAATGGCCATTTGATTGGAAACAAAAGGGTGGTCTCTGACCTTTGCACAGTATTGCACGTACAGTATGTTGTTTCCAAAAACAGTTTGACTGATACATTTACTTAGGCCTGTGGACTGATATTCTGTCCCCCTTACTCACATCATTCCCACTACTCATTGTCATGTAATATCGGAGGACTATCAGCCACTGCACCATGGCACATGTCTCATTTCACCTGTTTCACGTTTAGCTCATTAGCATTGGTGTGTATATATAGTCACGTTCTGCACTGCACGAGTGGTCTTGCGCTGTTTGCTCCATCCTCATGTATCATGTTACGCTCGTTCTTGTTTTGATGTAAGTCTTGTGTGCCGTTTTGTTTGATACTTTATTAAATGTTTCACTGAGATTCTGCATTTGCATCCGGCTCTAATTCCAAAGCGTGACACTTATACTCGGGTGTCAACACACACTGCCATTATGATTACACATTCCGTTCACAATATGGGTTTGGTATTTTAGTTATAAGCAGTAGTTTGTTAATGTTCAGTTGTTTAGACCAGTCTAGTAGCAGTTGACTGGACAGAAATAAATGTTCACCATATAATACAATGACATTTGGATACCACACATTTCGCACTATGTACGTACATATGGATCTGTGTGGCATAAGGTGGTGTTTGTTCTGAAAGATTTGCAATATAAAGCCTTAATTTAATGACACAAGTGAAAAAATTTGGTAGCAAATTATCACATTGAGTACATTGTATACTGAGGAATACAGAGAGGAAATGAAGCAACAAAGAAATCCATTATGCAAACACACACACACATACAGTTTGTATTGTCAGTTTGTTGCTTTTCATAGAAGTGTTGTCCTATTAAACCTATGCAATTTCATTGTTTTTTTAGATTTTATATAGCATTCAGACCTCAACTGTAGCTGAAATGCAATTATCAAAATGCCACTGCCACAATTATTAAAACAAGATCCTATACGCAACCATCTAAACATTGTGGCTATAATAGGATACAGTATGGCAGGATATGACTATCCATACATGCATAAATTGCATTATAAGCCTATAGTTGTAAATTGTCCTGCAAAACCAAGGCAGTAACTTTGCCTAATCAATTAGATGCAAATTTGGGGCGGCTGTGGCTCAGGTGGTAGAATGGGTTGTCCACTAATCTCAGAGTTCAATCCCCAGCCCACATGTCAAAAGTGTCCTTGGGCAAGCCATTGAACCCCAAGTTGCTCCTGATGGCAGGCTAACACCTTGCATTGTAGCTCTGCTTCCATTGGTGTGTTCTGCTTCCAACCTACTCATAACGATTAGTGTAGTGAAGTTTCTGTCCAATTATTCTTTTAGCTTATCTTTTCTTTTCAAAATATTATTAATTTTTTATTTAACTTCATAAATGTTTCTACATATCTTAAAGTATCATACAAACCTGAGCCTAAAAATGCACCTAGTGAATCCAGCTAATGATGTCAAAAAGGGAAAACTATAATAGAAATCAATTAAAAGTCTTGTATGGTAGCACTACTTGTATTGTTCTCTGCTTTATATTATTTCCTCATTTGTATTGTATACAGTGTGTGTGAATGGGTGAATGAGAAACAGTGTAAAAAAAAAAAAACAGCGCTTTGCACAGCTGTTAAGGTTGAAAGGCACTATAAAAGTGGAGACCATTTACTATGGGCCTATGGGCTTATATTAAGACAATAACAATGCTTTTGTTTTATAAAACTTTTTTTGTTTTATTAATTGCATTATAAGCCTATAGTTGTAAATATAAAGCCTATATTTTCCTGCATAACCAAAAATGTTTTATTAACCTGTATAGTAAAGTCAGCATGAAATTCTCAAAGTTATTTATATAAATAGGAGAAATTCTCAAAGATGGAACATAGTAACCTAATAATGACTCCAAAGCTGTGGTGATGTGTGCATTTGTGACAGGTTGGTGATGACTGAGGTGAAAAATCTATAGGTAGCCAGTACTGAACTAGAGGGGTTGCCCTAGATCAATAGAGCTCTTGAAACCCAAGCTATTACCCAAGTATTCCCGAGCCGAGGCTGAGGCAATTGTGCCTGGCCAAAGCGGATCTTGGATAATGGCGCAGCCAGGGGCAAGACCCCAGTTGCAGGGCTTATGACTGCACTCCAGGCGTGCATCTCTGCTCCCTGAACCACTCAGAGCTCATACAAAATACAACTATTACACACATCAGCCAAGAAGGAACTTGTATAGTCTGAGGGCAACGAGGCAGCAACTTATGCCCCCCCTTAGGGTCTATATGTGTATACGCCTGCATTTATTTATTTGACAGATGGTTTTTATACAAACTGAGAAATGAGACAGACCAAAATCACATTTGAAGATTAAGGGTCTTGCTCAAGGGCCCACCAAGGATATTATGCTCTACCCTAGGTAGAGTGCATAAGTAGTGAATAGGAAGTAATTTAGTATTCAGTATAATTGTTTGTTGATGAGGTGTAAATAAATAAATAAATATTCCTCGAAGAAGAAACATTGATAATGTTAATATTAAATAAATCAATAGGATTAAAGTTTCTCCAATTTACATCTGTGGGAAAGCGTATATAGGGTTGAAAGTATACATTGTGGTAAAAATTCCACTTTTAATGACAGTGCTGTGCATGCATTAATGTGAAATTTTAGGGAAATCAAAAGAGAAACTCTTCTATAGTGCAGCAAAGACAAATGGTGCAAAACCCATAGGCACTAGTCTAAATAGATAAAGAGAGAAATAAACCTGTATGAAATTCTCGACAAGTGGGCCCAACACCTTGCTAAAACACATTGTGTTGTTTTTCCTTTCATTTATGTGTGTGCAGGTAACTTGTCAACTTGTCATGCAGTTACTTGGCACCACATCATGAGTATTTGTAAATTAGCCCATTGGGACCTTGGAAGCAGATAAAATGAGATTTTCTGATGAACATTCCCTCGCAAATGAGCACACCTGGTACTTCATGGGGATGTTTATGCCCATGTGTGACAGAAGCATTTGAATGGATCGGGTAATTGAATAACTGCTCGGATATTATTTTGTCAAGCTTCTGGAGTAACAGTTCATCCAGCCATAAAAAGCATTGCATTAAACTGTAATATTCCATGCATTTTATGGGCTCAAAAAATATAAGGGATGATAATATTGCTTGTAAATTTTGGACTGGCTCAAAGCTTTCTAGTCCGTATTATAGAAATTTACCCCAAAAAAAACCTACATAAAAAGTGCACATTGCTTTAAAATTTATTTGTGTGAACTGAAACTGTCCCTGGAGAAGGTAGAACCAATTCCTGTCTTCAGTCCTGTTTTCTTCGTAGTTCTTTTTTTTCCATTTCACCTCAGGGCAGATCAATAAAAAAAACCTTCTCTCCAAATACAATGACAAATGACTCATGGAAAATTTAAAAAGCATGAAGATAAATGGATGAGTTTTCCATTCATGCCTGTCATCAGAACCATCTTGATGGGGTGAAAAGAAATACACAGAAGATGACTGACATGTACCAATCAAAATACTGTAGGGTTCTGGCTCTTCCACGCTTGTCTGGACCAAAGAGCAGAGTACTTCATTCATGGCTTTTAAAAAACTCATGGCTTTTTTAATAAAAGACCTGAGATTAAATGGGTTTAAAATATTAAGTACATTTCTACTGCATGGGTAGCCTCTATTTGACATCCTACACAAGCATCTTAAAACCTACTCAGAACGATTAGTGTAGTGAAGTTTCTTTCCAATTACTTTTTTAGTTTATCATTTCTTTTCAAAATATTATATTCTTTATGAATTTTTCTACATATGTTAAAGTATAATACAAACCTGAGCCTAAAAATGCACCCAGTGAATCCAGCTGATGCCATAAAGGGAAAACTATAATAGAACTCAATTAAAAATTAAAAACTTCTCTAGAACTCACTCAAAAGTCTTGCATGGTAGCACTACTTGTAATGTTCTCTGCTTGATATACCGTTTTGCTTGTATTTCCTCATTTGTATTTCACTTTGGATAAAAGCATCTGCTAAATGTATAAATGTAACATTTTTTGCTGTTCTATAATAGCTCGTTTAAAAATTACTTTCTATATACAATGTCATTTTTGTCTTCCTGAACAACAAAAGAATGAACTGCTTTCTTCTCAAATGGTGAAGACAATTGGAAAACTAAATTGGAAAACTTTTGTACCACTAACACTAATATTCCCCATTATAAAGACATTTACATTTACTGTATAATCAACATCAAAGTCCTGTTTGAGTCAAAGCGAGTCACTTCCTTCTGAGTTCCTAACGCTTAGCCTCACTATGCTTATCACTGACTTAAAGGAGTGAGCTTCTAAAGATTTTCTGTCATTACTCTAACCACCATTATATGTAACTGAAGGATCTCTCATAGCTCCTACAGCTGGAGCAGGGGATACAATAATACCTTTAGGTCTGTGTCTGTGTGGAGTTGAACAATGTAGAACAACATTAGTCACTTCACGGAGACTAGTGAAATGAAGAGAATATTACTTTTAGCTGCTACATCACAAGCTGGTTTCTAAATCAAATTCCTCCCATTTTATCCCTCACAAAATTATGCAGGACAACACCTTCATTTTGGAAAGTGCTACTGCACCTAACAGCTCTCTGGTCTTCATGTTGGTTTATTCATTTTAGCAACAAATGCAGTCATCAAGAATTGATGTGCAGAGCTATTAATCGTTTAAACAATCAATTCAACAGGGCACGCCTGAGCAACAAGAAACACCTGTCAGTCACATGATTCAGTATTTTTGATCACTTGAAAAATGGGTGGATTCGAACAAAAGGTGCCATGTTCTAAGTTGTTTAACACAGCTACTGTAGATATAAATATCAGGAAATGAAAGCTGAAATTCTGATCTATCATCTCATGTTCGTCTTTTGATCTCAAACCCAAATGCCCTTGCCATTTCAAAACTTTTAGCGGAGATTGCATTTTACTAAGAACTGAGCAATTTAACCTTTATACAGTATCTCAATAAGCTAAACACAAAGGCTAGAAACAAGAGCAGCTAATGCAAATACTCTCACTTATTAGTATTGTTTTGAATATTCCCATAGCATGTTTTTAAATAAAGATAATAATAATAATAATAATAATAATAATAATAATAATAATAATAATAATAATAATAAATAAATAATAATAATAAAAAAAACAGTATCAATCTTGATTACCATTTTAGGAATGTATACCTCAAATCCAGAAATAAATTTCAATATAATCAGAGAAGCATATTAGCTTCACAGGACATAGTTCAAAAGTCCACTGCCAGGAATGCTATATATGATAATTTATAAACTACTGATAGTTTATGTCTATCAATAATCCTTGTGAAGAAAGCTTTTTGTGAAATTGAAATTTTCACATTTAACATTTCCATGTACAGTATGGTCATCTATACATTATAGTTTCTACTACTTCCAATCAATAAGAACAAACTTTTTTGTTCAGTGACGAAGAGTGAAATCTTAAATTTCATAAATGATTAAATAAAAAGTGTTCTTGCTTCTCAGACTCAGATTATACTATCATTAAACTATGCACTGCCCCTGGCAAAGACCTACACATAGAAGACAGTAGTGTTAAGCTACTATGGCACTGCTCAGCGTCCGTGAAATAACCTGATTGCTCAATTGCTCGGTCTGAACCAGTTAGAGAAACAGATTCTCCTTCATCCATGTGATATACACTGTGCCTGGCGTCTTCGAAAAGGGGCTCTTTTGATATGTGCAAGGCGCATATAGGGCACCTCTCCAGCTGGCTCTCTGGCCGGCAAAGACAAATACACCAGCACCTGGGCTGCAGGCCCAATCCATCTCTTCCAGCCTAAAGAGGAAGAAAAAGGGAATTGGTGGGGGTGAGGGGAGAGGGGAGAGAGAATTTAAAGTGAGCAAACCTCTGTGGTAAGGGCAAGAGTGAAACAGATGGCACATGAGAGCAGAGGAAATGAGCAAAATACAGCAGAGTGAGAAAAGAATCGGATAAAGCAAAAAGATCAAACGCAAGCTGATGTGAATAAGGTGGGGGAAAAACAAGAGTTCACAGGATAAACCTCAATCAGCACTTAACACCCACTGGTGCAGGTCTACTTATAGAAGAGTGGACTGTACTGTATATGGTTATATCTGCTACTTGACTGTTTAGCCAATAATGTTTAATTATAGTTACATGCAGTGTAGCTCTACAGATCAGTGAGTGGACTCATAATATGCCACACTTGACATATTGTGTTTTCCAATGGGCAGAATATGGGTTGGTGCCTTGGCTTTCACATCTTTCAAAACACAATTACATACAGCTTCAACATTATATAAGTATTTAACTAGGTAGTACAACATGGACTTTTTTCACACCTATGCCTATTACTCTTCCTGATTTTCAGTTTATTTTTTGGACTATGGTGGGCTTTTAAATGTCAAATGATCTCTAACCAGAGTTATACAAAGACCTCCACAGAAAACGTACGACATTTTTAAACCATAGTTTATTAAAGTCATAGGTTTATTACCAAGTTTATTTAAATAAATCCTCACCTCCTACAAGAAGATGTAGTGATGTTGTGACCAGTCTAAACTAATTACAGTTTTAATGTATTTTTTTAAATCAGGAGATCCTGTCAGTGGGATGTAATTTCTATGCAGAAATCATATAA
This sequence comes from Ictalurus furcatus, assembly GCF_023375685.1. NCBI lineage: Eukaryota > Metazoa > Chordata > Actinopteri > Siluriformes > Ictaluridae > Ictalurus > Ictalurus furcatus. Next base: position 7,909,270 of record NC_071260.1, on the reverse strand, counting down.
CAGTTCACAATGAAAATGAAACATTTGATATTAGCCTGATAATTGTAATAATAATTGGCTCCTCATTCTTCCAAAGTTCCTCATCATCCAGTTGCTACATTTGCTAATTTATTTCCTCTGGTCCATTACAACTCCGCCCAGATTATCCAATTGAGTTTTTAAACAGCTCTCTAGAGAGCTCTTCCAACGTTCCAACAATCTATTGTGTTTTCTCTGGGATCTCATACTAACAAAACTCTATGATCGCCAATTAGGGCAGTGGTAGCTTAGCGGTTAAGATGTTGGCCTACTGTTAAGAAGGTTGTAGGTTTAAATCCAAGCACAGCCAAGCTTCCATTGCTGGGCCCTTGAGAAAGGCCCTTAACCTTCAACTGCTCAGTTGTATAAATGAGATCAAATGTAAGTTGCTCTGGATAAGGGTGTCTGCAAAATGCCATAAATGAAACTGTGAGCTTCACCTTAACTATTCATATGTTTTCATGAAAGTCATTGAAATTGGAGTCGCATCCTCCATTTTCCTATCAGCATTGATGTGAAATTAATTTATTTGCTACTTATGACTAGAAAACTGTTTGGATTACCATGCTTTTCCTAGTAATGGGCAGTGTTTTCATGTGACATTGGTGTGGAGGACAGGCCAGCTGTGAGTAAATTGTAAACAACTTCTAGTTGAAGATTTTCCACTAACAACAGTCATTCATTAACTTCAGTAACTGTTTTATCCTTGGTCCCAGTGGAGCTGGAGCACTGGACATGAGGAGGGAATATACCAGCAATGAGACCACCCAGTCCATCACAGAGCATCATGCAAATATCCGAGCTGTAAATAGGAAGAAACCAGACAACCTGGAGGAAGTCCAGATGGACAAGGAGAGTTCATGTGAAACTCCACACAGACAGCAACCCAAGCTCAGGATTGAACCAGGCAGCAACACTACCCAATGCAACACTATGTTGTAGAGCCAGACACAAGCTTTGTTAAAGTTTTGTTTCCAATTCTCAAAGCAAATATCCTTTGGATATAATTATCCATACAGGATATAAAATTCTGTCTATCATCTAACAGGTATGATGGGAACTTTAGTTCTGATCAGAATGTTAACAAAAAGTCTGACTGACAATGCCTAACATTCACGAGTCACAATCAATTAACTTCATCTGTTTCTTTCTTTGTCCTCCAGCGCGAGGGATGAAAGAGGGTCTTTTCTCTGCTTATCATCCATAGCCACAACTATTTTGAAACTGACCCTGCCAGTTCGCCTGGGAAATATATCGTCGCGCTGGAAGGAGTGGGCCTCATCAAGGCACAGTAAAAGAGCTGTCAGCCTGGGAATGGAGGTCTGATTACTCTCATATACACACACCTGCGTCTTCTGCACACACACACACAGAACCTTGCCTCATCCAAGAAAATGGTGGTCTGATCCAGGCCAAGCAACAGAGACACTTGCAAACACACATGAGTGTGACTTATTCTGCTGACTAAAATATGTGAGGTTTTGCATTAAAGCGCTTATATTAAACCAACATACACTCATAAACAAAGCTTACAAAGCATATGTAATGCATGTGTATTAGGTAACAATGCCACTATCTGAATCTAATCTCCTCAGTGCTCCAAATATTTGGATTTGGATTTAAACCCAAAGTTTGTGTGGCCACAAGGTTGTTTTTTAATGAGTGAAATGTAATTACTCTCAACCTGATACTCTATGAACCTTTCTGACAAACATAGTTAGTTAGATACACACTGCAAATAGATAGATAGATAGATAGATAGATAGATAGAACAATTTTCATTGCAAAAAAAGTATATTATTGACAACAAAAGTCAAATCCTTGAAATGTTCACATGAATTTCAGAGTTGCTTATTTTTTTTATTTATTTAAATATGGACTAGAAATAGTGCACAATCTTGAATATTAAAATTTAAGATGTTGAACATTTTTTTTCTTTCTTTTAAATATGTGAAAATTCTAAAACCTTCTGGTATGTCCAATTTAAATGAAAAGAAAAAAAACAACAACAACAGACTTTTGGACTCCACTGTATCTAAGCATAGAGCATTACAAGGCCTGTGTTTACTATTATTGCCTTGGGCTATTTTGAAATAAACATTGCAAATGCATTGTTATAAATTGAAATGGAATAATGTAGGTCAATAGGACATACACTGTCAAATAGTGAACATCACATGAGTTCATGCTAGAAACTACATTCTGCAGTGATATAGCTCGAGAAGAACAAACCACAGACTGTCTGCCCCACTTTCGAGTGGGTAATTTCTCATCTGGCCCCAAGGAAAGTCCTCTATTTTAACCATAAGCTAGCCAGTGCACATCATCTATTTATGACGACTCGGCAAAGGGCTGCACAAGCATATATGAACTCATTATCCAAGCCACCAATCAGAACTAGTTCTACAATGTAAACCACATAATTGGCTACAAGGTGCCTGCAGGTGCCAGGAGGCCCTCTAATGAATGTTGACCTGTAACCATATGTTACCATATGTCAATAAAGTTTGAAAATACATGATTGGCTATGTGTTTCATTATGGATGTGTCCCGAATCCATACTACATATTAGAGATGTAACCATCCATCCATCCACCCATCCATCCATTTTCTATACCGCTTATCTTTCAGGGTCACAGGGAACCTGGAGCCTATCCCAGGGAGCATCAGGGCACAAGGTGGGGTACACCCTGGACAGGGTGCCAATCCATCACAGGGCACAATTACATACACACCCATTCATACACTACAGACACTTTGGACATGCCAATCAGCCTACCATGCATGTCTTTGGACTGGGGGAGGAAACCAGAGTACCTGGAGGAAACCCCTGCAGCACGGGGATAACATGCTCACACAGGGCAGTGGCAGGCATCAAACCCCCAACCCTGGTGGTATGAGGCTAACCACTAAACCACCGTGCACCCTAGTGATGTAACCAAATATAAACAAATTATTCAGAATGAACATATAATGTATTCATGTTCATGTTTTTCAGAAAGCTTGCCAGAACGGTTCACAGGGCAACTGGTTGAGATTATGAAACTACAGGTTGTGGGATTCCTGCATCATGACTGGGTGCAAGCAAGCTGTCAAATATGAAGCTTGCAGGAAGAGAAAGACCACATAGAACCAGCTATGCTTGTTAGAATACATCACAGGGAGGTACAAACAAAAATAATATACACAGATCAGCAATAACATTAAAACCACCTGCCTAATATTGTGCAGGTCCCCCTTGTGTTGCCAAAACAGCTCTGACCCATTGAGGCATGGATTCCACAAGACTTCTGAAGGTGTGCTATGGTATCTGGCACCAAGACATTAGCAGCAGATCCTTTAAGTCCTGTAATTCGTGAGGTAGGGCCTCCAAGGATCGGACTTGTTTGTCCAGCACATCCCACAGATGCTTGATTAGCTTCAGATCTGGGGAATTTGAAGGCAAAGTCGACAACTTGAACTCTTTGTCATGTTCCTCAAACCATTCCTGAACAATTTTTGGATTGTGGCAGGTCTCATTATCCTGCTGAAAGAGGCCACTGCCATTAGGGGATACTGTTGCCATGAAGGGGTTACTTAGTCTGAAACAATGTTTAGGTAGGTGTTATGTGTCAAAGTATCATCCAGATGAATGCCAGTACCAAAGGTTTCCCAGCAGAACATTGCCCAGAACATCACACTGCCTCCACCGGCTTGCTTTCTTCGCATATTGCATCCTGGTGCCAGCTTTTCTCAGGTCAGTGATGCACATACACCTGTCCGTCCACAAGATGTAAAAAAAATAAATAAGTGATTAATGCACATCAATGAGACTTGGGTGTCCATGATCCTGTCACCGGTTCAGCAGTTGTCCTTCCTCGCACCATTTTTGGTAGGTACTAACCACTGCATACTGGGAACAACCCACAACAACTGTCGTTATGGAGATGCTCTGACCCAGTTGTCTAGCCATCACAATTTCTTACTTGTCAAAGTCAGTCAAATCCTTATGTTTGGCCATTTTTCTTACTTCCAACACATCAACTTCGAGTACTAACTGTTCACTTACTGCTTAATATATCCTACGTCTTGTCAGGTGCCGCTGTAATGAGGTAATCAATGTTATTTACTTCACCTCTGGTTTTAATGTTATGGCTGATCGATGTATACACAAGCAGGGTTAAAAACAGTCCCTCATGACCAATTATGAATTACGAAACCAGTTTGGCTTTAAATCTAAAGACAGTTACAGATATGAATGTTTGGAGCACTGAACAGATGTCTGGAGCAGAAGACCAGAGTAAAAATTAGCCAGTATAGTTTACAGATAATTCAAAGGACAATTTTTTTTTTTACATAGAAAAACTTTAAAATATGGGTGAACTCGATCTTTTCATGCAAACACCCAGAGCGAGGATACACACCCACTGAGAGTACACAGCGGGAGTCCAATTACATCTCTGTGGCACATTAGCTGGCATTAGCAGGGGAGCTAAACCGCTAGTACATCTCCCAGTGTCCTGACCTCCTACCCACAGAGTCAGCGATTAGCATAACAGCTAATGCGTGCTAATGCCTTGCGCTCCCTATCAGTGAATGCTGCCTCTCTCCATCTCTCTCCATATGAAGTCACAACCCACACTGAGTCAGAGTGACTGAGATAAAGTCAGCTAGTTTTCTTCTCAGTTACCAACTGAAGCAAATAAATGCTGCTAATGCTAAGCCCAGGAATGGGAGCTAAATTAGTATTTCTTGTTAAATGCAGTAAATCAGTTGTGAAAATTGTGTTTTGCATTAGTGGCCAACTATGTTAGCAACAAAGGATAAGCAGAACTGAAGAAGATGGCTGTATTATTTATTTATTTATTTATTTATTTATTTATTTATTTACACTTCACTTAGATGGTGTCTTTATATAGTGGTTTCTCAATTAGCAGTTAAATCCAATAAATGGTGCTAATGGGAGTTGCTAAGCCCACCAATGAGGAGTTACACGGCTTGAATTTGGAGTCTAGGACTGTGTAAAATTAGCCATTTATCTTGCATTGGCTATAACAGCATTCCCCAATAGGTTATAAAGTGCTAAACTGGATCATGTTTTACTGTAGCATACCAATATTAAGGGCCCTTTTTTAGAGTGTACCCATAAATATTATATAGTGACAGCTGCTCTGATAAATCTGCAAAAATAAATTGCTAATTTGTTTGCTTGCAATCATTCTCTCATCTCTACAAAATAAAATAAAGTAATTTAGAAAATCACTGAATTGAAACATAGAGTTGCTATCTTAAATAGATCATTATTAAGGCATGATGGCAAGACAAAGGAAGCAGTAGTGGAAGCAAGTACCACTGCTGGACAAGTGTTCAGTAAGACACAGCAATGAGCTTATAGACTTAATCTGTAAGAGGCAGCAGATCGTTGTGACCTATTGCTGCATAATGATGTGCAATGAATGAGAGGTTGTGTGAATTCTGTGGTGAACTCTCCTCTTTTTTAAGGCAGACTGCTGTCCCCAAGGTCTAAACCTTTCCAAGGTTTCTGAATAACTGCAGGGAAATGGTATATGTGCATATTCTTGTCGTGTGCCACCTACATAACTCAGTTTAACCTCTGATCACTAGAGAAGAACCATACCAATGACATGTGAGATGAGTTGATGCATTCCATCCTCTTTTAATGATTTTCAAAGTGACATACAAGTATTTACCCCCTTGACTGTTTCCACATTTTGCACTATTACAAAATGGAACTGAAATAGACTTAACATAGCATTTGAATTACACAATATTTCTAAAATCTGAAAGTGGTAAATAATTTTTTATCGTGACACAAAGATTAATTAAACAACAAAGCAGGCATTTGTTGATTGCATTTGCACTTGCTCCCCTGGGTCAATACAACCCCAATTCCAAAAAAAAGTTGGGACACTGTGTAAAATGTAAATAAAATCAGATTGCAATAATTTACAAATCTCATAAACCCATGTTATTCACAATAGAACATAGATAACATATCAAATGTTTAAACTGAGTAAATGTACCATGAAATAGACAGAGCTTAATTGGCAACAAGTCAGTAACATGATTAGGTAAAAAAAGAGTATCTTAGAGAGGCAGGGTCTTTCAGAAGTAAAGATGGGTATTGTTTCACCAATCTGCAAAAAAAAATGTGTCTACAATTTGTGGGACAATTCCCATAATTAACTGTTGACAATTAACCTAATTAGTTGCAAAATGTTCCTCCACCTGTTTCTTTTTTGCTGACTTTTGCTGGTCAGCCTCCTCTAGGCAGAGTTGAGGTTGTGCAATATTCTTTGCAAGTTTATGGTGGATTTAATGGTGCTTTATGGGGTGTTAATATTTTGGGACTTTGTTTTATAACAAAACTTTGTCAAATAATTATACAACAATATGAAGCTAATGCAGTGGCCCTTGGTTTCATGTTGGAGGTAGAATTAAACCATCAGACAAAGATAATCACAGGATAATCACTGGTATATAATTTTAATTTATAGGAATGTCTGCTCTTATCAGGATAATAGATGGCAACCTTCCAGCTCTTTCAGTGTAGCTGTGACTTCTGAGCTATATAATCTTTAAATGCTGCCATAACACAAAGACTAAGAGTGAAGCAGCTTCCATGTCTTTCAGTTCTAGGTAAATGCATGTCCATCTATGGCAATGTCACTAATTTATCTTTCTATGCCTAGATTGGAAGTAAAGCAAACAATTTTAGAAAGAAAAAGAAATCGCTCCATTATCACATGTCCATTTACAGACTGGTTTGCTACTGAATGGACCAACCAAAGTCAGATTCAGCCAAGGTGACTGACCAATCATCATTTCTTTCCAAAGCTGCTAACCACACAAGATCACAGTTCTACTGTACCGGACCTACTCAACTTAGGGTCAGAGCTTTTTGCTATTTAGCATATGGTTGTCAAAAGATCGTGAAAATGGTCATCTGTTCCAGTCATAGGCTCTGCATCACACTCTGCCACATCCTGTAGCTCTAAGCTCAGAGCAGTTAGATTTCAAGGTTTATGTGCCATATTTAAATGGAGCAAGCACATTCAGTCCCTCTTCATCAAATTTTCAATACACCAAATGTACAGCAAATAAAAGTACACAGTATTCAGATAATATACAATATGTATATTATACAATCATAATAAACCTGAACAAACCTTTCATAAACTATTACATTTTTTTAGCAAGGTAAACAACTCATAATTTAATACCACAGCATAATGTAATACCTGCACATAATGTAATAAGTACTGCATTATTAATGTAATACAATGTTCATAACATAATCATTTTCTCAAAATGTGAATAAAATCACCAAGAACACTGTTATTCCTTTACAGTATCTCTTCTAAATCTAGTCTTAATTTACCTATGAAATGCATATATATATATATATATATATATATATATATATATATATATATATATATATATATGTGCATTTCATAGGTAAATTAAATTTCATAGGTAAATTAATATATATATATATATATATATATATATATATATATATATATATATATATATATATATATTTACCTATGAAATTTAATTTACCTATGAAATGCATATATATATATATATATATATATATATATATATATATATATATATATATATATATATAGTATATCAATCAAACAGTGTCCAATAACAACACTGTGTACAATGTATAGCCGACTTTTAAAAGCAGTAACTTAAAAAAAAATAATAATCATGGTAATAAAAAACTAAATAAATAACAATGGAACAGTTCAACTAGCCACCAATAAAGAACAAATAAATACACAAATTTAGGATGCATCTATGGTACAAGAATGCACCCTAAAGGCTACAATCATCTCTAGGAATTAAAAAGCAAGAAATTTACTTGGAAAACCTTTGCACAGTAGAATCACCTACTGTACATCTTCAGACAAACACTATAACAGTCCAACCTTATATTCAAAGAAAAATAATATTGTATGTAGAAATGCAATTCTGCATAGTGTGCAGTTTATTTCTTCCAGTAGATGTCCTTTATGGCAAACTATCCAAAGAACATGTCTTACATGTACCACATCCATTGAATATGCTGACCAAAAAAGCTTCTTCAGTTTATGAGCAATGGCACTTGTGCATCCAGCTCTTTTGTACAGCCTCATCGTGCTAATGCAACAGTCCTTCTCAAGTTGCAAAAGATCTGCCAATGCTTCTCTGATATATGTTCTTGCTCTGACAATGGCCCCCATTCTAGCTATGATATTGGCTCCTCTCCTGACTCACACACTGGCCCTGGCCCTCATCCTGACCCTGGTCTTGTCTCAAACACTAATTGCGGCCCTATTCCTGACTCAAACATGGAGCATGGGTCTCATTCTGACCTTATTCTCAACTCAACCTCCTTCTCGCCCTAGACCGGATGTACTTTGTACACAGTGTTGTTATTGGACACTGTTTGTCATTTATCAGCATGTATACCCTTTCGTTGTCAAACTAAAAAACATTTAATAACCTCTTTTAACTGAAACCAAGTAACTATTAGAAGTAATGTACAGTAATAATAATAAGAAGACATTTTAAAATAAATTTATTAGTAGTAGTAGTAGTAGTAGTAGTAGTGATAATAATAATAATAATAATAATAATTATTATTATTATTATTATTATTATTATTGCATGAGTATTTAAAGCTGGTGCATTTCCTATGTAGAATAAGATGATTTAGATTTAGAAAATTTACTGTAAAGGAATACCAGTGTATTTTTGTTTTAAAAAGGCATTAAAAATTATTACAACATGACTGGTTTTGGTGAGTTTGGGTAATGTAGAAATCATTATTGCATTATGAGCTCAAGATTTTATTACATTTTGAGAAAATTATTACATTATGAACATTATATTAAATTAATAGTGTAATACTTATTGCATTATGTGCAGTTATTACATTATGAGTTGTTAATTGATCTTAATGAAATGTTAAAGAAATATACCTGCATTAACTAATCAGTTCAAGCCATGACTAAATATAAATCCATATAAATTAGCAAAAATTACAATACAGCATGCTGCTAAGTGTTATACTGAATGATAATTGAACTCTGGTCTACAGAGGTAAATATTGAAACATGCTTTTGAATTATTACGATATATTATGCCAGTTAAGAACAGCAGACTCCTAAATGGGATAAATATTTATTAATGCAGGTTTTATTTATTTGGCTTATTAATTAAAAAAATCAGTTAATGCAGGTGTTACTTGTTTTTTTTTTTTTTATTACAGTGCACTAATGCTGATTAATGGAATACTGGATTAATGGTTTCTTCATTTTAGCTAATGTGTCAAATAATGTCAGTTAACGGAACCTTAATGTAAAGATTAACCGCAAAATACAATATAATGAATATATTACATGATGATTGAATGATTTTAAAATATTATAACAAATTCTTTGGATTTAGGAAAGAGGCTGTTAAGTGAGTATATCTTTTAGTAGAGGGTTTAGTGGTCAGAAATAACACTGCAGGATGATTTCCATTGTTATTTTCTTAAAGCATATAGCTTCTTCTCAGAAGATACTGCCTTGTGATTAGTGTGCGTGGATCTGTTAGCAATTTCATGATGGACCATTAAATTGGTTTTAAGGCTTTACTACTTCCATTTAAGTTATGTTATTTAAGTTATTGTTAATTTTTCCCAGGCATTCCTAAAGTCAGAGGCTTCAATTTCCTCAATTTTGCAGGATCAACTAAATCCAGGGGGATCATAGGATGGGGTTAAAGTTATTAACCTTGTCACACACTGTTGAGGATTCACAGGACAAGGATCCGTTATCTACAGCATTAGGAAATGCTGCAGCAGCTTATGAAGATTTGAAGAAGCATTTCTCAGCACCATCTGTACCCGGTTTTATCTGTCAGCACTAGCTGCGTTTACATGGACAACAATAATCCTCTCTTAACCCGATTAAGACCATACTTTGATTAAGAAACTACCATGTAAACAGCAATTTTTACTTACCTTAATCTAATTAAGGTCATACTCGAATTAAGCTCTCATGAAATTAAGACAGGTGGAGTACTCCGGTTTTAGTCGCATTATGAACATGTATTACAGACATGTAAACACCTTAATTACATTATGAACGTTGTGTGAGAGTTTTCATCGCATTTTGCGACAGGACACAATCACACACAGCAGTTTTACGTTTAAGGCGAAGAATAGAGTTCGGCTGCATCCCAAACCACATACTTTCCTACTATAGGCCTGTAGTGGGGAAAAATACATGCATCTCAGCTACTATACAGACGGTAAGTACACGGTTTGAGACGTATAGCATGACACATAATTAACTGCACTTAAAGCGTTCGTAAAAAAAAAATTAAATAAAAACACCCAAAACTGTATACGGTACCATAACGAAGACGAACTGTATGTTGATACGTGAAATTCTGGAGGGCCGTCGGATGGCGTGGCGCGGTGACGTAATGACACAGGCTGTTAATCTAATTATGTACTAAAACATGTAAAACGGGAACATGACAGGAGTATTCTAAAAGCGACTCATGTAAACACCTTAATCACATTATTATCTTAATCAGAGTAAGGTCAATAATTAGATTACTGCTGTCCATGTAAATTTAAGGGTTATATATAAAATATATAATATATAAAAGGGTTATAACTAGAGATGCACCGATACAAAATTTCTCAGCCGTTACCGATAACCGATTATTCAGAGTGATATCGGCCGATATCGATAGTTCTGCCTTTTATGCCTTCTTTTAAATTAATAATAATTAATTCCACAATTCTGAAAAAAATGCGAATAAAACTTTATTCTCTCAATTTCAACAAGTTGTTTCACAGTAACTGGTCTCATAAACAGAAAACACATTACTCAAATTAACATTAACACATGAACTAAATTCTGAAGATTAAATTAAGATTTCATTATTATAAGATAATATAAGATAATGTTATTAATTCATATTAGCATGACTGAATTCTAAAAAAAAAAAAAAAAACCCTGTTAGGCTCACATTCACTCACCACAAACAAAAGCATTTCTACTTCATCATTGAACATCAAACTGGTAATATATAATATAAACTTTTTTTGATGATATTAACTCATTAACATTAACTAGATATGAAACATACTACTCTACAAATATATTTTTCTGTGCAATATATATACTTTTTTGTCAACTCTTCATTTAAATCTTTCAACGGTGTACTGGCGCTTTAATTCAGCACGAGCAGCTCGAGCAGCATGGCAAAAAAAAAATAGACTCGACGCAAAAACTCCTGCTTCACTGCTGCAGTGTCCGGTGTAAAATTTTAGCAGTGCAGAGCTTGCAAACTGCAGTTTTGTTATCATTCTACACAAGACATTATCTTTACACACAGCATGAAATTGATGTGTTTTCCTGCCCTCTTTTGATTGACAGGATATAATTGGCCATGATCATCAGATGTTTTTAAACTAGCAAGAAAAATTGCCTTTATTGGCCGATACCAATTATTGGCCAATACATCGGTGCATCTTTAGTTATAACCCAATATCAAAGAAATTTGATCTACATTATATGGCCAAAGGTTTGTGAACACCTGACCACATCACACACATATGTGGTTCTTCCCCAAACTGTAGCCACAAAGTTGGAAGAACACAATCATGTTGGATGTCTTTTTATGCTGTAGCATTACAATTTCCCTTCACTGGAAATCTGTTCCAGTATGACAATGCCCCTGTGCACAAATCGAGCTCCATGAATACATGATGTGTTAAGGTTGGAGCGGAAGAACTCGAGTGTCCTGTACAAGGACCTGACCTCAACCCCATTGAACACCTTTGGGATGAACTGGAATGTCGACTGCATGCCAGACCTCCTCATCCAACATCAGCCAACATACTGTTTCCCTTTACTTTTCTACACCTGCATACAGTGGCCTTCAGCCAATTCCTTCCCTATTGTTTCTTGTTCATCAGCGCTAATGCAAGGGAGACACAGAAGGTGAGTGTGGTGGCCCACCTTCCCCCGTAGACAGCCAGGGGAACTGGGCGGCCACAGTCGCAGTCTGTGACTCAGTCAGACTGAGGGGACGTAGAGGGACATATCAGGGGACAGGAGGTTGTTAGGGCAGTTAGCCCCCAGTACTACTGTACGGCCTCCCCTAGCCAAGGCTGTCCCAAGATTTCAGTTTTCTCTGGTCAGCGAGCTGTCACAGGGCAATGAAAATCTGATGGTTTCCCTCCAGTAGAATGTGCAAAAGTAAAAGTCACTGAACGACCATCTGGCAGCGTGGAAACTTCTGCCAAATGTGTCTCCATGGGTTCCGTCTACCATAGAAAAGGGTTACTGGATCCAGTTTAGAGCTCGACCCCCCCGGTTCAGAGGTGTGCTCACCACAGTAATCAGCACAGAGCAGAGCCAGATGTTAGCGCAGGAAGTAAGATCGATTTGATAAAAGGGCCATAGAACAGCTATTTCCTGGTCAGCAAAAAAGATGGGTGTATGTAGCCAATTTTATATCTGCGTCATCTGAACTGTACTCTTCAGACATACAGGTTCAAGATGCTGATGTTCAAACTTATCGTTCCACAGATTCAGTTTGGGGACTGGTTTGTGACGATAGATCTAAAAGATGAATATTTCCACATAGAAATATCGCCCTGTTACAGGAAGTTCCTGAGGTTTGCATTTGGAGGCAACACATACCAATATTGGGTCCTTCTCTTCGGGCTAGCGTTATCCCCTCGCACTTTCACAAAGTGCATGGATGTCATTCTGGCTCCACTGCGACTCCAGGGCATCCGTGTACTAAACTATATGAACAACTGGTTAATTCTAACGTGATCCAGGGAACTGGCGATTCAGCATCGAGATGTTGCTCTCACCCACATGAAGAGCTTGGGTCACACTCTAGGGGTGTCTCATTATCACAAGACAGTAATGACAAGCACCTCCCTCATGGGCTGGGACATGGTCTTAGACAGCTGTCCAGCTCACGGTCTCTGGAGTGGCCTGCATCTGCAGTGGCATATAAATCGCCTAGAAACACAGGCCATGTTTCTAGCACTAAAATTATTTCTTCCTCAATTGAGAGGTTACCATGTGTTAGTTGTGACAGACAACACAGTGGTGGTCTCACATTTAAAGGGAGGATTATGTTCGCGCCCACTGTTCAGCCAGGCACAACTAATTCTTCTCTGGGCAGAGGGAAATTTTTTGACAGTGAGTGCAATGTACATTCTGGGCAACTGGAATGTGGGGGCAGACATCCTGTTGAGGCAGGGGCTGAGGCCTAGGGATTGGAGGCTCCATCCACAAGTGGTGGAGTCCATATGGCGTTGGTTCGGTCAAGCGGAAATTTAATGTGTTTGCCCTCACTCATCCCACACCACTGGGGCTGGACGCCATGGTGCACATGTGGCCGAGGTCACATCGGTACGTTTGTCCCATGATCACTCTGATCCCGCAAGTTCTAGCGAGAGTTCGCCAAGACTGTCTACATCTGCTGCTAGTAGCACCTTATTGGCCAGCTCGAGTATGGTTCTCAGAGATAATATCCCTGCTGGACATCACTCCTTGGGAGATTCGTATTCACAGGGATCTACTGTCTCAAGCCAGAGGGCTAATTTATCACCCTCGGCCAGAACTATGGAAATTGTGGGTCTGGTCCCTCAGGGGCACCAGCTCATAGATTCTGGTCTCACAACTGAGGTTGTAGAGACCATGTTGAATGCTAGAGCACCATCCAAGAGGAAATTGTATGTGCTCAAGTGGTGACTTTTTGTCTCGTGGTGTGAGGAACGTCAGCTAGACCCAGTGAACTACACAACTGCTACAGTCCTGGAGTTCTTACAAGGACGTTTCTCAGCAGGGTTGGCTCCTTCTACATCATGGTCTACGTGGCCACTATTTTGGCTAGCCATGCCCCTATTGATGGAGCCTCTGTGGTGCAACATCCTCTAACTTCGAGGTTTATGCGTGGGATCAGGCGGCTGAGGCCCATCTGCAGACCACGCATACCTTCCTTGGACCCTTCTGTGGTCCTGTAAGGTCTGTCAGTTACCCCATTTGAGCCCTTAGAGTCAGCCTCAGAGAAGCTCCTGACTCTAAAGGTAGCGCTTCTGCTGGCCCTGGCATCTTTCAAGTGAGTAGGAGATCTACAAGCTCTCTCTGTTGCCCCTTCCTGCCTTGACTTTGCCCCTGGATTAGCCAAGGCCTTCCTATATCCTAGGCCAGATTATATTCCTAACGTGCCTACGTCTGCTGCCCAGCCAGTAATGTTGCAAGCTTTCTGCCCTCCTCTGTTTTTCACACCGGAACAAGAGAAATGGCACTAACTGTGTCCAGTAAGGGCTCTCTGTACTTACGTCCAGCCTCCGGCCAGTGGCGTAAGTTGGAGCAGCTCCTGATCTGCTTTGGCGGTGACAGTAGAGGTGATGCTATGTCGAAACGGCACATAACTAATTGGATAGTGCAAGCAATCTCTATCGCTTATGAGGCGTGCGGTCTTGCTACACCTCTGGGCATAAAGGGCTCATTCCACTAGGGGTGTCACCTCCTCAAACTCTTTGTCCAAAGGGGTACCCTTACAGGATGTGTGTGCTGTGGCGTGGTGGTCTACGCCACACACACACCATTCGATATTATAGCCTGGATGTACATTCCACCCCGGGCTCGAGTGTCTTGCAGTGACCCTTGGGCTCGGCTCTTTTTGAACAGGCCGTACACTCAGTATAATGGAGTGGGTATTCTCATTCCCACAGCGTTCAGCTGATGCAACATGGAGTTCCCTTTGAAAGGGAACATCTGGGTTATGCATGTAACCCTGTTCCCTGAAAAAGGAACGAGATGTTGCGTAGCTTTGTCATACTGAGTAGTGCCTATGAATTGCGTCATCATTTTAGTTAATAGAGGCTTATGGCACAGTTCACAGGTGCTGTTTTTATATCACACGACGCACTTAACTGCCACGTCACCTGATCCTTACAGGCCTATAAATAGGCATGATTTTACACAAGCTTCAGATTATGGTCACAGGTGAGGGTGCTTCCCACAGCGCTGAGCTAACGCAACATCTCATTCCCTTCTCAGGGAACAGGGTTACATGTAGTCCCTTTTGAGAACTCAAGGTTTCTTCCTCAAGTGAGTTTTTGCCTTTCTGCTGTTGCCTCTGACTTGCTCATTTGGCATCTAGATCTACATCCAGAGTTCGAAAGTCAGTTTTGACTGTTTATTGTTAAAAGTGCTACAGAAATAAAACTAAATAGAACCGAATTGAACATTTTTGTAGTCATAGGTTTTCAATCTACGGTGTTTTTTTTCAGATGTAATTCACTGTTATTACAATATACAGTATGTTCCCCATCATTAAAGGAAAAAGGCGTCTTTCTCTTTTGGATGTAAGTGTAGGTATGACGCAAGTATGATGTATCATGTAAGTATGAACTGACTGACCATTTCCATCTGTGAAATGTTTGACTGAGATCTTCCTCCTAAAGACCACAATAAATCATTCTGCAGCATTAGAAATGTATAAAACAATATTATTCAATCAGATACTGTGATTTACAATATCATGGCAGTGCAAATATTATATTTTTTAGTTGGTAAACAGACTTATTTACAGGTTAATTTTCACTTTATACCGTATGTATATTTGCAGTACAGAATAAAAGGAAGTATAACTAATATTTTTGTTGTTGTTGTTTTTTATCTAACCTATCATTGAAGGAAAGCCTAGAACCATTAATACCATGTTGTATTCTAATAAGATGCATTTTTAAGGTATTTATCATTACTGTACCTACAAGATTAAGCTGTATCTGCTGTGTGTTTTCCAAAGTCAACCTGTCATTTTGAGCAACATATTAAGACAGGGTATGCATAGTAATTGCAATATGAAATGGTTTAAAAATGTAATTAAACTCAGTTCTGCTTCATCTCATTAATTATGCTTGTAAGTGGGGACACAGAGTGTCATGTCATGACAGAGTTGCAGATAATGTGGGTTATTTGAGGCATGACAGGGAAGACAGGGAGAAGAATAAATACAGTGGACAGTGTTTTTATATGTAAAGGTATAGTATCTGTTTCTTGTGTTCTGTTTTATCCATTTACACCTCCTGGGCACAAGTAATCCATTTGTTATAAACTTGGTACAATTAGTAACAAAACCTCCTTTGGGTCTTTATTATACTTTTGAGAATAATCTTCTGTGTTTCCAGTGTGTCCAAATGATAATGTGTGTATAGGTATTAAACACGTTTGTTTGAGTGACACAATGTCTTTGTTGGAGGCATTTTTTTTCTTTCTCTGTCAAGATTGAGAAACTCTTCTTTCCTTCAAAAAATTATTATTATTGTGATTACTGATTATGGTGTATTGTTTAATAAATAACAGACAAATTGACCATTTGGTGATAAAATTAATGGAAATAAATATGTAAGGTACTGGTCCACCAAAAGGCACTAGAACAGCTTCAGTGCTCCTCAGAACAGATTCTATAAATCTCTGGAACTGTATTGAAGAAATGAACATGGCTCTTCCAATATTCATTCAGATATTCACTCAGTTGGTGTTGTAATGGAGGGTGTTGTCTATTTGGGTTGGGATCTGGTGGCTGTAAAGGTCATAGCATATGATTTATATAATTTTCATCCTCATCAACCCATTCAGTGACTCCTTGTACCTTGTGCATGGGGGCAGAGTTAACCCCGGAAGAACTCACTCCCATCAGGAAAGAAATGTTCATTATAATGAAGGTTAAAGATGATCAGTCAGACGAACTTTGCATTGATTTCTAGTAATGCTTCCCTCTAAGGGGACAAGTGGACACAAACTGTTCCAGCAAAATGTAGCAAAATGAGTCACTATTTTTTGTCAGTAAATATGCTAACCAAAAGACAAATGGACCATGAAAAATACAGCACTAATAGTAAGACTGCAATTATTTGCAGTTATTCGGAAGTGTCTGATTTAGTCTATGGAGATGTCTGAAACATGAACAGTATGTTTATGGGATAAAGCACTGTAACATACCATGGAAATAGAGCCTCCTCAACTACAGAAAATTTCTTAGTGATGCTAGAAATGTCTCTCTCTCCACCTTAATAGAAGAAAACAAAAACAATTCTAGATTTCTATTCAACACGGCAGCAAAATTAACTAGGAATAAAACCACCACAGAAACAGGCACACAATCACAAATATTATATAGCAGTGAAGATTTCATGAATTCTTTTCATTGGTAAAGTTGAAAATATTAGATATGAAATTCAGACTATTAATTTAAAACCAGACAGTTTTATAACTAATCCTGTAGATGATAATATAGCGATATCTGATCAACGATTAGAATGTTTTACTCCCCTTAGACAGACCAAACTAACTTCATTAATTTCTTCAGCAAAATCATCAACTTGTATACTAGATCCCTTACCTATATGCTTCTTTAAACAGATTTGTCTGGGAGTAATTGAACCCTTTCTAAAAAATAATAAATTCTTCCATTAGCACTGGCTATGTACCTAAATCATTTAAACTAACAGTTATCAAACCCCTGATTAAAAAACCTGACCTCAACCTCTGTCAATTGTCCAGCTATAGGCCAATATCAGATCTCCCCTTTATCTCCAAGATCTTAGAAAAGGTTGTAACACAGCAGCTATGCTTGTACCTACATAGGAATAACATTCATGAAATGTATCAGTCAGAATTTAGGTCTCATCATAGAACAGAGACAGCGCTGGTTAAAGTAGTAAACGACCTACTATGGGCCTCTGATCAGGGTTTTGTCTTCTTGCTTGTGTTACTTGACCTTAGTGCAGCTTTTGATACTATTGATCATACTATTCTCCTTGATAGACTAGAAAATGTTGTTGACATTAAGGGAACAGCCCTCTCCTGGCTCAGGTCTTATTTGACCAATCGCTATCAGTACATAGATGTAAATGGAGATTTCTCCACGCATACAGAGGTTAAATTTGGTGTTCCACAAGGTTCTGTTTTAGGCCCACTGCTTTTTACGTGATATATGCTACCTCTGGGTCAAATTATTCATAAACATGGAATTAGCTTCCACTATTATGCTGATGATACAGTTGTATGTTTCAGCAAAGCCAGATGACAGACAGCAGCTACATAAAGTTGAGGAATGTGTAAAGGACATTAGACATTGAATGCTTATTAACTTCGTTTCACTTTGTTCTGACAAGACAGAAGTACTTGTACTAGGACCACATGTAGCTAGAAGTAAGCTTTCTGATTATATAGTTACTCTGGATGGCCTTTCTGTTTCATCATGTGTAGCAGTAAAAGACCTTGGAGTAATTATTGACCCAATTCTTTCAGTTGATGCTCATGTAGATAATATTACTAGGTTACCTTGTTTCATCTCAGAAATATTGCTAAGATAAGAAATATAATCTCACTACATGATGCAGAGATATTAGTTCATGCTTTCATCACCTCTAGGCTAGATTATTGTAATGCCTTACTGTCTGGATGTTCCAGTAGGAGCATAAACAAACTCCAGATAGTCCAGAATGCAACTGCAAGAGTTCTTACTAGAACCAGAAAGTATGACCACATCACCCCGATCTTATCCATATTGCAATGTCTCATAGTAAAATTTCACATTGATTATAAAATACTACTACTGACCTATAAAGCACTAAACAGTCTCACGCCACAGTACCTAAGCGAACTTTTGGTCTTCTGTGATCCACCACGACTAATGGTGCAGGCTATTTGTTGGTACCTCAAATAGTGAAGGCTATAGCAGGGGGAAGAGCTTTCTCTTACAAAGCCCCACTTTTATGGAACAGTCTTCCAATTAGTGTTCAGGACTCAGACACAGTCTCTTTGTTTAAGTCTAGGCCGAAAACATATTTGTTTACTCAAACTTAGCATGAATAGACTTTCTTTTACGCAAAGTACACAGTCTTATCCATCACGGGATAGTAAGCATACCTAATAATCTCTCCCTCTCTTTACCTCCCTCTCCCTCTCTCCTTCTGTCGAGCCACACATGATTTTATGGAGATGCCAGTGATCCTGACCCTTTCTGCTCTCTGGACCTGCCTGATCCATCCTGATGCCATACCTCTGGTTGGAGCTCTCATCAACTGGAGGCTACAGCCTGGAGATTGCTTAGGATGGTACCGCTTGAAGTACCATGGAAATGATTTTGGACCTCAATACCACATGGACATTTTCACTGTGGTTGCTGGGACTACGGTTGCTACTATGGCCTTCGGACTGCAATTACCACATGCAGTTTTGCACTCCGGTCTCCTTTGGTGATCAGTGGACTAGTTCAACAAACTGACTTCATTTTAAAACCAGAATAAACTTTCTTTTACTTTCACATTATCCGTTGTTACCCAGATAAGGATGGGTTCCCTTCTGAGTCTGGTTCCACTCAAGGTTTCTTCCTCATATCATCTTAGGGAGTTGCCACTGTCTTGCTCAATAGGGATACATTCACACACTTAAAATCTGTATCCTGTGTTTATGTTTCTGTAAAGCTGCTTTGAGACAATGTCCATTGTTAAGAGACTTATACAAATAAAAGTGAATTGAATTGAATTGAACTGTCTCTCTCTCTGCATATGTCTCTCTTTCTTTTATCCCCGCCTTGTCTCACTGAAACAGAGAACATCCATTAGCCAAAATTCCCCACAGGTGTTCCCTCCTTACCACTCGCCTTCTCCGGCTCCGCCCTCCATTCACAAACCGGCACTCGTCCACGCCCCCGCCTCCACATACCCCCACTGCACCGTCTGCTCATAACAACTGAGAGCTGACTTTCGATCTAGCAGTCTATTTGTTTGTCTAACACACAAGCAATTACTTGATTTCCTGTTTGACCAATACAGTTTGTCAGGCTTGTGTTGAAAAACAGCACCCAAAAAACCTGACTATACATTTTCAGGCACGTCCCTTTTTTAATTCGTTAGAGCCGGAACTGTTTTGAGCATTTTGAGATTGGCCTGCCAGACTGAATTCAGCCAAGACAGTGAAATGTGCTGGCATTTGGCACTGACAACGATTCCTGAATTATTAGGTGATGGCAACAACCTACTTAGGAGAATTTTGGAGCAGCTAAGTATACGAATGGAAAGTTTCTGCCAACCTCCATCCAAGTGACTGATTACCTATGCAGAACCTGAATGGCATTTTAATCAAGATACAGATTGAGAAAGGAACATTAAATACATTTTTAAAACATATTTTGTAAAAGTTCAAAAGTTTGCATCCCCATGGTTTCTGGGTGAATAATGGAAGTGTTATGAAATCTCCAAAGCCAATGATTTGGCTTTACATTCAGTATGTGGGACATTTTCACACCTCCAATGTCCACATTATTCAAAGAAAGCGAAGTTTTAAAATTATATATACAAACCTTACAAAAATGTGAACTCTCTCAAATCTCAATACACTTTTTTTCCAACAGCTTACATAACTCTGTTAAAGGCCTGTTAATTAGTAAGGGATTGTCATCAAAGTACACGTCATTAAATGCACATTCTGTGCAAATACCAAATTAGCATTACTTAAGGGGGTATTTGTTCCAAGTGAAAATATCTCTAATAACCTATTAAGCAGCAGTGAACCTCAGACAAACCAAATTTGTCAGACAGTGGTTTGAGTAGTCTAAATTGGTAACAGAGGCATAAAATGTTAGGCATTAAATCCTTTATATATGCAAATCAAAAAGCTAATGAGTAGTCAGTGATTGACAAATTGTGCATGAAAATCCTTGGTTGTTAAATTTTTTTAACTTAGTTAATTAGTAATTAACAGGCAGAGTTGCTTAATGGGGTCAAAAATCTGTTAACACATGATATGAACATAAAATAAGAGTGTAGAGTAGTGTAGTGTGTGTTCTATTGAACACTTGTAAACTGGATGAAAAATGGCATAGTAAAGAGGTTTTTTTTTTGGTAACACTTTACAATAAGTGTACATAAATATAGAAATAAGTGAACTAATGCTTTCATGATGATCAATACATGAGCTAATACTGTACTTAGTGCATCATGAAATAATGAAGTGTATACCTTAACACACAACTGAGTCATGTGTACACAGCCATTCATGATTGTAATTGTTAAGTATTCATTAGATGTTACTTGTTCATTATTAATTTTAATTACAATAATTTGCACTATGAAGGTTCTATTTGGTGACAATGTAGGGTTAGTCCAAATTATAGGCTGTCAAGTAAATTCATGGTAATTTTTCAACAGATTTACATAGTGTTTGATTACCACCTGCAGTACTCTGATGATGCAGTACTCTCTTTTCAGAGTATAAAGTGTCATTAATGGCTATGTTTATTATTAGTAGTAGTAGTAGTAGTAGTAGTAGTAGTAGTAGTAGTAGTATGCCCAGTTAAGTCAGGATGCATGATACATTTGTTAGTTATTACTTATCATAATGGATCATTAGTTAATATATCTATATTGTGTAACTTGTCTATATTCAGCATGAACTGATGATGAAAT
Organism: Ictalurus furcatus; assembly: GCF_023375685.1. Taxonomy (NCBI): domain Eukaryota; kingdom Metazoa; phylum Chordata; class Actinopteri; order Siluriformes; family Ictaluridae; genus Ictalurus; species Ictalurus furcatus. Next base: position 7,887,732 of record NC_071260.1, on the reverse strand, counting down.
CATCAGTAAAATCATGCTTTACGTATATGTATACAAATCATCGTATTTACATATCAATAATTTACCTTTGAAACAAGTTGCCTAATTTATAAATCATTTATAAACAAATAAATTATTTATTGAAACACACAGGACAAAAGAGCATTGAATTTGTAATATGTTGTCATATATTTTAAGGACTTAATAGAATTCCACAACAATCATTAGTAACAGGATTTCTGTTACTTTTTCAGTAGGTAGGTAAACCTTTTTTTTTTTTTTTAAATAGCTTGGTAAACATACAAACTTTAACTGTGGCTATGTAGAATGTGTACAGGAAATACATTTGGAGAATCTGCAAAATTCAGTTTGATGACTTGTATTAAAGAATTATATTATTATTATATTAATATTAAAGAAGGCTAATGGGTGGACATTAGACTGAAAGTTACTAAATATAAAAATTTGATGAATATTGACCCATTAAGTCTGATGAATGTTTAGTTCATGTGTATGTCCGCAGCTATTACGAGACCAAATTAATCTAATCACTGCATTACATATCAATTTGTACATTCCACTGTAACTTTTTTGACTTACCTGTAGATATACGTCATCCATGACAATAAGCTGATTTTTGATTTCTCAAAAAGGGATCCCACTCTCACAGTCTTGCTGCATTTTTTGCCTCTGTGACTTTTATGTCGGCATTCCCTACAAAGAAATTTTAAAAGAAAGTTGTTGAGGATCAAAATATAGAGAATGTAATGCCTATAATATAATTTACATGTGAATCTTATTTATACAGAAATAAAGCTGGAATTGTAATTCATTGTAATGATTCTGTTACAATACCTGGTTGGAGGCAAGCGCGGACGAACGGGACTAGAGGGCGAGGATCAGGCGGAAGACGAAACACGGAAGACAGCAGTAGATCAGGCGATCGGGCGAACAATCCAGACTGGGCTAGGCAGGGAAACGTAATCCAAATACAGGCGGTGAATCCAAAAACCGGAGAAATCCGAAACACAGACAAAGGCTTGGTGAACAACAGAGGTAAGACTGCTGAGCGTTTACTTCGTGAGGCTCTGAAGTTAACAAGGCCTTTTATAACCTACAATGAAGTACAGGTGTTCGCACTCAGTACTCCGGCGAACGTGAGCGCGTGCGTGGCCGGGAAGTGTAGTTCTAGTCGGCCATGTTTGTAGTTGGCACTGCATTCTGGGAACTGTAGTTGCAAGTTCTTGCGCATTCCGAGTGACAAATAACTCTGGCGGTCATCCAGAATTCACAGAATCGCAGTTACTTATGTAACTAATGTTCTGTTTCATTCCTCCTGACCACCAGAGGTAGGGCTTTAGCACTAGTGGATGACTCCTACCAGCATAGTCATGAGGAATGCCACTCACCTAAAAATATTCAAGGTTGCTCCTGAAGAACAGCTGAGCTGACAGCATGAGGGGTAGCAATGTTGAGATTGTAGAAGCGGGCAAAGGTACAGGGAGAAGTCCAAGTAGCAGCTACACAGATATCCACCATAGACACTCCTCTAAAAGCAGCCCAAGAAGTAGACACAGCCCTAATGAAATGATAAGAGATACCTCCTGGCAGAGGCTTTTGGGCTTTATTATATGCCATAGTTATCATTGAGTTCACATTCAATAAAAAGAGAGCTGGCCCCAAAGGCCAACCCAAAGCTGCAGATGAGCTGGATTTTCAGTGCCAAACAGTGCAATCCATCTGTGATAACAGATTCTTCCAGAGCATAAGCTGCCATGGCCTGCCCACCAATAGTCTCAGAAGCATGGGAAACCAAGGCCTGGCTGGCCATCAGGGTGCTACAAGGAGCACTCTGTAGTAGCACAGATATATCCTGTGTAATGTTTCCCTTAGCAACAGAAAAGGATGGAACTCATAAAGCAGACAGTTTGGCTACTTGCGAGACACAGCATCCTGTCCTGATGGGCTGGATGCCTCTGATCTCTCAAACCACAAGCTACAGTGAGTGCTCTGCTCTGATCCACTTCTGCTTTGCTGAACTGCTGCCATATCCTCTGCACCACATCCGGGTGAAGCCTCCATTCTCCCAGGTGCAGAAGAACCCTTGACAGAGCATCTGCTACCTGATTGTTTAACCTCGGAAGGTGAACTGCTCTCAGCAATGCTAGTCGAGGAAGAGACCAAGTAAGAATTTTGTGAGTGAGATCCAGGGACTTGAGTGACTTCGTGCCATCTTGATGGTTCAGGTGAAACACAGTTGAGGTTTTGCCGGACTGAATCAGCACATGACGGCCTGTCAAAACCAGTAAGAAATACTGCAGGGGCAGGGAAACCACACACAGCTCCAGGAGATTGATGTGATCCCTGCACTGAGCCGGAGACCAATGGCCACAAATGGCCCTGTGATTCCACGTTGCACCCCACCTGAGGATGGAAGCATCAGTTGTAACCACCTCTTGATGAGAGGGAATTACCCCTAGGGGTACACCTGACATTAGAAACTCTTGGTGAGTCCATTGTGTCTGAACAGACATTGTGTTAGACAACAGTCAACCGATGAAGATGTCTGGTGGAGTTCAACCGCAAACCATTGTTCCACCTTTGAAGAGGCCTGAGGTGAAGCAAGCCCAAAGGAACACCACAGAAGTGGTGGTGATCAACATCCCCAAGAGTTATAACAACACTCCGTATGGCAAGCTCGTTCCCAGATGGAAACGAGCAAGGAGCTGTAGAATACTTTCTAAACAAGCATGTGATAGGGTAGCAGACATTGCATGGGGGTCCAGAGTCATTCTGATGTAAGTAATACATTGTACTGGAATTAGGCAACTCTTTGTTTAATTTACCACAAGACCCAGCTTCTGAACATGCTCCAAAAGCAGTCTGGTGTCATGGACAGTTTGCCATTTTGTGGGCACACAGCAGCCAGTCATCCAAATAAGGCAGGATTCGCTTACCCCTGGACCATAGAGGGTACAGAGCTGCAGTCATTCACCTCGTGAAGACACGAGGAGCCAGAGACAGACCGAATGGTAGGACCTTGTATTGGTAGGCCTGGTTCTTGAAACTGATTAAAATATTTTTTTTTTCTTTGGTGAGAAACAATCAGAATGTAAAAATAAGCATCCTTCAAATAGATGCTTGTAAAGCAGTCTTCTTTCCAAACAGACCAAAGAACATCGGATGCACGTAACATCCTGAAGGACATCCTGAAGGTTTTTTTCATGAACAAGTTTAGAACCTTTAAATCTAGAATTGAACGAAAACCACCTCCTTTTTCAGAACGAGGAGGTAAGTTGAATAAAAACCATTCCATTGAATGAGGGAGTGAACCGTTTCTATGGCTCCCTTCTCCAACAGAGAACGAATTTCCTGAGAAAGGACCACTGCATGAACTGCATCCCCTATCACTGTGGGGACAATTCTTGAAAACCTTGGGGGCCAGCTTCAAAACTGTAGAGCATACCCCTCAGGGTAGTCAAAAGCCAAAGATCTACTGTTGTTCCAGTCCAATACTGTAGGTGTAGCCTTGAAAAGCAATTGACTACCAGCCTAAGCACCTCAGGCTTAATGTGTGCAACTTTTAGTGGCAGTGGGGAGACGCTGATGTGGGCCCTCTGGCAACTGCCGCTGATGAGGTCAAAAACCTCGTGTGTCCTCAGCATCATGGGGTTTCTGGGGACCAGCATGCTGGCAGAATCATTGCTCTGGCATTGCAAAGTGCTGACAAGCCTGAGTGGCTGACATCTTAAAAACAGGGTTGCACTGTGCCTGTTGACAGGTGGCTTCAGACAACTTCACCCTTTTCTCAAGAAGTTCTGGAACAATAGACCTAAAGAGCTGCCCAGGAACGATAGGGAGGTCTCTTACAATCCTCCGGCAGTTTCTCCTGGGTGAGCCACACTTGGAGGCATGCTGCCAGAAGTGTGGCAGTAAGAGTACCCAGTTCACAGGTGACATGGCCCATAGTCAGAAAGGCAGGAACTGCGAAACTGCGGGATCAACATCTGCTGATTCCAATGTATTGGTAGTGGCGAGGAGTAATTGACATTTTGTTCTCCTCAGGGGTTATATACGCAGTGGTCTCATATGCCTTTTTCAATAACGAGTCTGTACAACCGTATTGGGTGCTGGGGCAGCACACATTTCCTCATAGGGCCTCATCAGATGATACCACCAGGGTGGTTGCAAGTTTTTCTATTTCTGGAACACGGCCCACCCCAATGGTATCTGCATCCGCCATAGAAGCTATTTTACGTGGTCTTTGACCGGCGCTTAGGTGCACTAGATCCTGTAAGGGTATTAGAAAATTCTGCTGCAAAATCCTTGCATGGAGGCATAGCAAAGGAAGATCCAGCAGAAAACGATCTAAAAAAAAAAGACATTGGACCAGGTTGGTTGTGCAGGTGAAGTGTCCAGCCCTAAATAAGCAACCACCATCTGGAGCACAGCCACAGTCTCATCCGACGAGGATGGGTTTAGCCGTGACTGAACCGAATTCCCACTAGAACCCCCAGCTGCAGAAAACCCAGCCAGAGCCTCCTGGGAGGGGTAGGTTGTGCAGCAACATACACAGAGTCTGAATGATCTTGAAAAAAGTAGAGAGAAGCACTTGTAGAGAGCGCGTGAAATTCAGTATGGCATGAAGGAAGAGAGGAACTAAAAGGCTCTTCCTCCATTCTCTTACATGAGCCCTCGTCATCCTCTTGTGGTATAACTATATACCACAAGAGGATGACTATATGACAGATAACTATATGACAGATAACTATAGATGACAGATAACTATATCTGCACTTATAGTTACAGGTGTAACAGGCACCACAGGCTGAAGCATCTGAAGAAGACGTTTCAGTTCTGACATCTCAGATGAGAGCAACTGTCTTGAAAAGAGATATCTTTTCCATGTGCTTGTTCCACAAAGTTGTTTTCCTTTTTGGCAGGTGGGCACAGGCAGCCGCAGATGCAATATATTTCTGAGTCTGTGTGGTGGGGTGTAACTCCGTTTCCACGACCCTCACCGAGGATTTCAGGTCTAATTCAGTGAGGCAGAGCCATCATGTTTAAAAGATGGGTAACCATGGGTAAAAGACTACAGTGCAAGCATGGATCTGTGATAGCGTCTCTCAAATGCTGGATTCCCAAACAGGACAGGCAAACCTCATGGCAGTTGTCAGGGAGTAAGAGCATCAGGACACAGCTTACATGTCAGTGGGAATCCAGTTGCAATTGAACTCCGAGCCATAATTATTTCGTCAACAGAAAACCCCTGGCTGGAACCAGAAGGTTATAATATGTTGAATGGTGTTAAAAATATTTCCACACTTTGAGGACTGGCCGCTGGATTGTACCAAGGCGCACCGCATATCACAAAATCTGCCTAAAAATAGCAGGGAACATATTGTCAAGGAAAACACTAGCCACAGGCTAGCACCAAGAAGCAAGAAGTGTTTCACAAATCCATATGTGTGATACGGTCAGCATAGAACTGTCAACGCATCTGCATAACTAAAACACTAACCACCAGATAGCACCATGGAGCACAAGTGTTCATAAAAACGGGGAAACACCAATGTATTCGCTCAGTAAACACTAGCAACCGGGTAGTACCGAGAAGCATGAATTGTTACAAGCAGACCATAAAATATCCAATAAAACAGACTTACCAATGTTGCACAATAATGCAATCCAGGCTCAGAAGCCTATGAACATGCTTGCGAGGACGATAACTCGCTGCTCTAGTAAGCTGCACTTGACAGCATGGAAACACTTGAAGAACGACCCATCTCAATCAAGCAAGAAAGCGAAAGAGACTGAATGCTTAGCTAATGTGGCTATTACCCTCAAGGCTGAGCCTACATCACTATGTAGTTTTGTTGTTATCTTGACCTGTTTAGCCGGCACTGCAGTAATCCACTAGTGCTAAACCACCGCCTCTGCCGGTCAGGAGGAATGAAACAGAACCAGAACCTGCTAGAGCTTCACATTCGGTTTGAGGCGGAGCCTGTCACCATGTTAGAAATCATCACCCCCAAATTGAAGCACGCAAAGTTTCAAAGTGGAGGAAGATGATGAGGGGCAAGAGTGTTGGACTGAAAAAGCGCCAGCTAAATATAGTGATGATTTTTATGGTAGGTAAAATTATTTTCAAAATACAAAGGTAATTGCAAAGTTGTTCTTCCTTTGGTTTTCACACGTTTTGATCATTTTAATTTTGTCTAATGTTGTTGTTAGTGGTTTTATTTTAATGACGGTGTAATGAAACTTAGCTAGAAAGTTAGTTTGTTTATTGCATTCAAAACCATGACCACAGAGGTACCTGCCACCAAATGTGTTCAGAAAGAAGATGCAAAACCTGCTACGTTAAATCACTAAAAAATAGACAGAATGGGTTGATTACATTAATGTTTTGTGTGTGTGTGTGTGTGTGTGTGTGTGTATATATATATATATATATATATAATTTTATTTTTTTTCTTACTGTATTATTTATTATATATTAGGTCCATCCACAGCCCCAGGAGAAGCTGGGAAGAAAGCAATGGCATAGACTGCCAAAAGGTGCCATTTTTAGTTTTTCTTTTTCTATTGAAGACAAATGGTGTTTGATGTTATGTTGTGTTATGCTGTGCATCATTATATCAAACCTACAATGCATTATTCATTCTCAAGTTATTAATTAAAGATAAATATATATAATATATAATGTGCTAATATTTATTACATTAAACTATCAGTGTATTAAAGTCTGCATTCATAGTAACACTGTTTTGAATGCTATTAAGCCACCCCCCCCCCCCATCCCCCCACACCCGAACCAAAAAAAAAGGTGTCCTCTTTATGGAAAACCAGAATATGGTCATCCTAGCTTTTGTGATGTATTGTTACCCGCATCAGGGACAGTGATCTTTTATTTATTTATTTATTTATTTATATAACAAATCCAAACACTGAACATTTTTAAGCTTAAAATAATCTCTAAATCAAAGTATTTTAGATCATATTGCATTTCTCTTTACTTTATTTACATATGTGGCCATGAAGTAAACCAAAAGTAATCAGATTACATTACTTTCATATTGTGATACTTGGATTATGTTACTGATTAAATTGTTTATGAAGTAATTGTCACTGTAACCAAGTACATTTTTAAAGTAACCCTCCCAACCCCGCATGTATCCTAACAAAATTACCAGGTCCTACGGCAGAAAAACAGTCAGAAAAATAAATTAATTAAAGAGCCATCACCATATTTAAACATGGGCATGAGGTAATTTTCCATATGGCTACCTCTGTGTGTTTATTGCCAAAAAGCTCTATTTTGGTTTCATCTGACCATAGAACCAAATTTGAAGTTCCATTTGAAGTTCCAGTAGTGTCTGGCAAACTGAAGACACTTGAGTTTGTTTTTGGATGAAAGTAGAGGCTTTTTTCTTGAAACCCTTCCAAACAACTTGTGGTGATGTAGGTGACTTCGGATTGTAGTTTTTTGACCCCAAGACACAACTAACTTCGGCAATTTTCGAGCTGTGATCCAGCTGTGAGATTTTTTGGCCACTCAAATCATCCTCTCCAAAGTGTGTTGAGGCATGAGGCAAAGTGTGTATAGACACACGTCCACTTCCAGGTTGATTCATAACATTTCTAGTTGACTGGAACTTCTTAATTATTTCCCTGATGGTAGAAATGGGCATTTTCAATGCTTTTTCTATATTCTTTTAGCCACTTCCCATTTTGTGAAGTTCAACAACCTTTTGCTGCATATCACAGCTATATTCCTTGGTCTTACCCATTGTTATGAATTATTAAGGGAATTTGGCCTATGTGTTACCTCATATTTATACCCCTTTGAAACAGGAAGTCATGCTTCAACAATGTCCTGTTCCTAGTCACCCATGTGTACTAAAAAAAAGTCGAATATCAATGGGAATATACTTCAAATATATTTTTCTCATATGAATTAATAGGAGTGCCAATAATTGTGTATGTGTATGAATTGGACGTTGTCTGTTTGTTCTTTCAGTGAAAACACCTGAAGAGTCGATCAAGAGGTATAACAAGGTCTTGGAACTGGTGAAGAAGGGCACTTCAAAGATGCAGGCCTACTACAGGACAAATGTAGATAGGAACACAATTGTTAACCAAGCTCCTATAGCAGAGTTGGCAGCAGTTAATCCTGAATTGTTCCAGGCCCTAAGGAATAACTTCAAAAAAAGGCAGCAACTTGCAAAAGTTTGCCAAGCTGTGTGAAGATCAGAGCCAAACCAAACAGTGATATGTGCAATGAAAGCAAAAGGTGATTTCCATGGCATTAACAAAAAGTGAAGTTGGAGAGTTGCATTCTTTTTGTTTGTAGTTAACAATTAATATTCTTGTTTGAAGCTATAGGGGGAAAATGTACCTTTCCTCCATAAAGCTTTAGTTGTGAAAGACATGGTGTTTAATAGTTTAATAATCAAATAAATCCCCCTCATCCTTGGGATGTTACTGAGTGATATTTAATCATTTGTTCATAGTTTTTTTTCTTAATACAGTGCTGATATTCACTGGAAAGATTGTGTGCAGTTATGCATTTGAGTTTGCCAAACATGAAAACTAAAAAAAAGAACTATGTTTAGTTCAAATATGTGTTTCATGTATTATATTGGAAACAAAAAGTAATTAGGGTAATAAAAGTAATAGAGAGCTTGCCTCTTTCTCTTTTCTTTCTTTGTTTATTCAAAAAATAGAATTCTGAATTTTTACAATGATCTTCAGATGTTCCGTTTGAGCGGTTGAATTTAGCATTTGTATGCTGCAAGACATATCTGAAAATGATTTCAATAAATACTCTTTGTTGATAACAATGATGTTATTATTGACATTGATTTGTACCCTATAAATTAATTATTATAGCATGACTTTACTGGGGGGGGGGGGCATTGTCATCAACTCATGCTGAATACAGACGAGTTACACAATATAGATATATAAACTACTGATTTATTATAATACATAGTAACTAACAAATGTATTCCTGCATCCTGTAATCTGACTATTTCATGGGGAATAATAATAATAATAATAATAATAATAATAATAATAATAATAATAATAATAATAATAATAAATGTTTAATTAGCGTATCCATTAATAACGCTGTGATCTGAAAACAGATTAGCACATCATTCAAAATTAATTTTAAGCAGACTATATTGTTGCGTAGTGATGACAGGAAGTTGCTCAAATAGCATAACCTTATGCAATTACAATAAAAATAGTTTTGTCACCTAACTTTTAATAAATGATCTGTTATTATTAACCAAATACCTAAAGTGCTTTCCCAAATATACATGTGAGAAAGATGTGGCATTGTATATAAAACTATATATAAATATGTTGGAAAATAAAAAATACAAATAGGTCACAAATTACCATGAATTTACCTAACAGCCTATAATTTAGGCTTACTTACAATGTCACCAAATATAACCTTCATAGTGCAAATTATTGTAATTATAATTAATACTTCAATTAATGATATTAACTAACAGAACAAGTAACAGGTCTATTAATACTTAAAAATTACAATTATTAATGGCTATGTACACATGACTCAGTTGTGTGTTAAGGTATACACTTCGTTATTTTATTATGCAGTAAGTATTAGCTCATGTATTAATTGATCATCATGAAAACATTAGTTCACTCATCAATGTATGCTTATTTGTGTACCATTATTGTACAGTGTTACCTTTTTTTAAGTGGCTGAAGCTAAAACATATTAATCTTTGATTTACATGATACAGTTTATATTGACTTCAGTGCACCATACAAAATGCTTCTGTGTGGTCGAACCAAAACAAGAACACATTCGGCATACTACTAACTAGATGAAGATGGTGACTTGAGTCTCATGTCTCTAGCCGACTGAGCTTACCTCCTTTTCTAAATGAGTTTCAAGGATAAAGTTCCAAGCATTTTTATCTCATGTCATTTTGCCGGCGTTTTTCGGTGATGGTCCCTTGTCGTCATACACTGTACGCCCACGAGAAGATCGATAGCTCTCCTCATTGCTTCCCAACTCATGTGAAATTTAGACAGGTTTAAGAAGATAACGGCATTGAAAAGTCACTTGAAGGTACTTGGAAACTTACTCTGTCAGGCAACTGCTTGACAGTGAAGATTGAAACAGCCATTTTCTTCTTTGTTTTTTTCGTCCTTTTTTGAAATTATTTTCAGCCAGAGATGAGTGATTTTGAACATTTTGAGTCTTTTGTAATCTCTGCATACCACATATACCCAGTGTTGCCAAGTCTTTGCAGGAAAGTAGTATGATGTCATGTACTCATACAATTATTTGATGTATCGTTGTATTGTCATGATCATTTGCATATCAAATCATACACCGTATATAAAATAATGTACAATAATTTCTATAACTTCTAAAGTTTCTAGAGTTGCTGGGAAATAAACATAAAGGAAGAATGTGAATGGAAGTGGGTGGGACAAACAATGTTGATCAGTGTTTGGTAAACAGTTTTGAATAGTGATTGGTAATTGGGGAAAATTGTGATAAATGATTGATCAATGGGAACAGTGATGATCAGTAATTGTGTATCAGTAATTGATCATAATGGTTATCTGTGGCTGGCAAACAGTGGCGATCAGTGACTGGTCATTGGAAACAATGCTTAGTGATTGGTCACAATAGCACCTCCGCTATTTTTGCATGTTTGCATGTTCTCCCCAGGGTGTTTGCTCCAGGTACTCTTTTTTTTCTCCCCAGTCCAAAGACATGCATTGTAGGCTGATTGGCATCTCTAAATTATCGTGTGTGAATGAGTGTGTGTGTGCGATTTTGCCCTGTGGCTGGTTGGTATCCCATCCAGGGTGTCCTGCACCTTGTGCCCCAAGTTCCTTGGGATAAGCTCCAGGCTCCCCATGACACTGTGTAGGATAAGTGGGGATGGATGGAAAATAGATTGATGGATGGTCACAATATTGATCAGTGATTGGTGATTGGCAACAGTGATGATCAGTGATTGGTCATTTGATCAGATATTGGGAACAATGGTAATGCTGTACACGCTGATGGTGAGTCACCAAACCTGCTCTTTTAAAAGTTGTATGACCAGCAGCTGTGAATTTCACCATTATCCCTAACATCTGCTTAAAATGTGACTAGATATGTTGCTCTTGACACAAAGAAAACAAAGTTACTAAGTTTGCAACACTGCATAATCAATATTCAGAAAACACCAAAAATGTAATATTGGCAAATAAATTTATCAATTAAAAGATGTTGTCCAAATATTCTTAGTTGCCATTATTGTAGCCATTTAAAATCAGCCATTTTACTGTTCTATAAAGTCTTTCATTCTTTAGGCTGCTGTGGTCTAACTATGAATACCACCAACAAGAAAAATATTATTCTTATTAAAACTTTGACAGGACTTCATCTAAAAGATAGGGTTATGAAAGGTCTAATGGAGATCAATTTTCCTGGCATGTTGTCTTGCATCATGACCACGATCGAAGATAAGGTCTATCATTGTGGTCAGTATGTTAAGAACATGCAGAATGTAATACGTGTTCTCAGTTGTTCTGAAGATTTTATGTTCTGATATGTGGTTGTGAGTTTAATGCCAGTCTGAAAATCTTCTTTAAGGTGTGTTTAAACTGTGAACCACTTTTGTCCGTGAAGCATTTTGGTAAATCAATTTGTTTTGGTTTTATTACTTTCTCAAAGATGTAAGATAGGATATAGTATAAGGAATTGGATGGCCCATATATAGTATAAGGAATTGTATGGCCCCTATATAGTATAAGGAATTTTATGGCCCCTATGATATAAACAATGAGACATCACAAAGCAAACCACATGTAATAAGTAGGGTTATGCAAGGTTAAAACCGCAAGCCCGAAATCAAGCAGAACAGTCTGTCTGACTGAAGTCATTATATTCTCTCCCTTCCACCAAAAGGTAATGATTAATTATTGCTCTCATTGAGGTTCTTGACCTGCATCATGAGGCGCCACCCTCCTATGAGACGTCTTCAGATCTGTTTTCCTCTCTAAATGAATTACAGATCCCACGATGTCTCCCATGGAGGTTTCTACCAGTCACTGTTGCAGCTTGGCTATGGGTTTTATCTCTGACATCTATCCTGGCCTTACGTTGAGAAACTTTCCCCAAAAGGGTTTGAATTGAATTTATTCTAATCAGTGCAAGTCATTGTTTTTCCAAAATGGGTTCAGTAAATTAGTCTTGCCTTTCTTTAGAAATCACAAAAATGCTTATGTGATGTTCATCTCTATTCATTTGAGTTGCAAGCATACTTTATTAAGAACCCTTCAGAAAACAAAGTGCAGTCTATCAAATTATAGCTGACTGTGTGCCAAGAGGACTGAGCTGGCACTTTTTGGAAGTTTTAAATGCTTGATTAAAATTTAAATGTGTGTGTGTTGGACTACTTTTTCAAAGTGACCTGTGGGGATACATCTGGAGCAGTGTCTCAAATAGAGAAAATGCGATTTGGTTACACAGACACAACCCAGACCCTTCAGGCAGACTAGGGAACAAAGATCAGTGCCTCTACAAGCCTGCATGTCTCTCTGGCCATTTCATAAAACTCTCTCGACAGCTTCTCTAAGACCAGTGCAGAGCAACAGGTCACGAATCACTACTGTGTCAGAACATAACCCTTTTCTTGGTCTCACCATTACATCACTATTCTTGGACATCACTTGGCATCACCTGCTGTTTTCATTGAGGAGTGCTAATTAAATTTGGAATCCAATTACAGCAATGGTAATGAAATTTCCAAATGGGGAAACTCCTTAATCTGTTCATTGAGGTGTTTAATTACTGGTGGGCGTGCAAGCTGGAGATAGGCCGCGCCACTGGATTTGAAGACGGGGTTGAGAAAAAAAAAAAAAGAAAAGCGAGGAGTGTGTGAGAGTTGGCCTGGGTGAGACATGTCACTGAATCCACACAAAGAGCTGCAGTGGACCCTTACAGTCTGATGCAAGGCTAATCTGAGTGCAGAGAGAAATAGGGAAATGAGCTAGTTGATTTAGAAAAGAAACTGATTGAGAAAGAGTGAGGGAAAAAAGGAAACTGGCTATGGAGTCTGCAGACATTTCAGACCGCCTGGGACGGAGGATGTTGTTTATGCTTGAATAAGTCCAGTCAAACATCATGTATGGTTTCTTTTCAGAGAAACATCACATGGGACGGATCTGTCAGAGAGAGGAAGAGCAGTCCCTCGTGGATTAACCTTGGAAAGCTTCAGTCTACCAAAATTCTTTTGAAAATCTTTTCTGAAATGCTGCACTGCAAAGGCACAACTGAAACTTGGATTAGACTGTAGTTTCCAAAGCAAAGTCATGAGGCAGGGAAGGATTCGGAATATCCACCAGAAAAAAGCCTCTTTAAAGCTATCAGGTGGTTTTCCATGTGGAATGCTTGCTGTTTATTGTTCAGTCCACAACGCCTATTTCAGCCTGACATTTTCACCATTGCTTCCGCTCCATTCCATAAATAATAGACGAAGGTCAATCATCGCTGAAGGAATTTGGCTTTTTTCTCTCTTTTTGACAGTAATGTTCTCCAGGAGACGCTTTGACAGAGACCAGACTAGACTAGTGTATTAGAATAGAGCAATACTCTACATTTGCATTTGGCTGTACTCCATATAAGAACAGCATGTGTCTGCTTGTCTACTTTCTTTTAAGTACTATTGCGTATATACAGTATGTAACTCCAGTTAGCACAGATTGAATACATTTTTATCATAATTAAATAGTTTAATTCTTTTCCTGCTTGCTACAAAAAAGCCAGACATAACCCTTAAAGCACAGTGTCTTATTCAGCTATTCATGTAAAAGCATTACTGAATAACTACTGACACAAATAGGACAGACTATGAGTATTAATATGTGGGGTTTTTTCCCCCTGTTTTCGGTATCCGTCAACACCAGTACTGATACTGAAATGAGTAACCTACCTAGTATTAGTCAACCAGTTGCACCATGGGACATTTCATTTAGCTATCTGTTTCCCTAGTTTACACAATGAAACATGTACATGTGTGTGTTCATGTGCTAAAGTTACTAGGCTCTTTCTTTATAATGTTCTTTAAATGAAGTGCACTAGCTAGTGACAATAGTTTCCTGGATCGAGCAGGGTTTCAGTAGAGAAGAGAAATGTTTCACATTGAAACTCATTTCTGTACTGCTGTAAGTAAAGTATGTTATATTTTTTTACTGTTTTGGAATGCCTCGCTGATAATGGCTGATGGTCAAGAACAACATACATTCATTAAATCATTTAGATGATTTACCCGTTACTTGTAATGTAGGAAGATGCTGTAGTTCCTCCTGTTGATATTTTCACAGAGCACAGTTTGCAGCCTGCTTTAATTCATTAATCGTGAAATACTTTCAGATTGCTGTCATTTCATGTCATATGTTCATTAGTGTGACAACATGTAGTGAGCATACATCACACAGTGCCAGGTGGGATTTGAGCATTTTTTATTTGAATGAGTATATGAGCATGGTGTTGGACTGATACCCAATTCTAGTATTGGTTTCAATGCATCCCTAAACAGGACTAGTAGGAGTGAGGAATATATAGTCAGGCCCATAAGTATTTTTACAGTTACACAATTTTCGTAATTTTGCCTCTGTACACCACCACAATGGATTTGAAATGAAGCAGCCAAGATGTAATTGAAATGTTGACATTCAGCTTTAATACAAGGGGTTTAACAAAAACATTGCATTAATTGTTTAGGATTTACAGCCATTTTATTTTTTTACAGCATCCTTCCATTTTCACAGGCTCCAAAGTAATTGTACAATTGACTAAGAAACAGTTTCATGGCCAAGCGTGGCCTATTTCCTCATTATTTCATGACAGATTAAGGAGATAAAAGGTCTGGAGTTGATTCCAAACATTGAATTTGCATTTGGTAGCTGTTCATGGAAACTCTCATTATGCGGTCCAAAGAGGTGTCAATGCAAGTGAAGGAGGCCATCATTAAGCAGAAAAAAAAAAAAAAACAGACCTATCAGAGAGATAGCAGAAACTTTAGGAGTGGCAAAGCAACAATTTGGTACATATTTAAAAAGAAGGAATGCACAGGACAGCTCAGCAACAACAAAAGGCCTGGAAGACCACGGAAGACAACTAATGTGAATGATCACAGTATTCTTACCTTGTTGAAGAAAAACTCATTCACAACATCTAGCCCAGTCAAGAACACTCTGGAGGAGGTAGACGTATCATTGTCAAAGTCTACAATAACAGACGCCTTCATGAATGTAAATAGAGACGGTTTACCTCAGGATGCAAACCACTGGTAACACTCAAGAACAGAAAGGTCAGACTAGACTTGCTAAAAAACCTCTAAAAAAAAAAAAAAAAAAAAGCCTGCCCAGTTCTGATGCAAGATAAACTTGTACCAGCATGATGGGAAGAGAAGAGTATAGAGAAGGAAATTAAGGGCTTATGGCTCTAATTCCTAAATGGTTAATGTGATACTTTTGTTGAACCCCTTGAAACTTAGTCTACACTTCAGTCGCATCTTGATTGCTTCATTTCAAATCCACTGTGTTGGTGTACAGAGGCACAATTATGAAAATTTAGCACTGTCCAAATACCTATGGACCTGACTGTAAATCTGGGATTAGGCCTTTCTAAACAATGTGACAATCTTGTTAAATTCCACCAGATTTAGACACTGAAGGAGTCCACACTCAAAATCTATCTCCAAACGAGTCTCACAGCCAAATACTGGCAGACTTCTAAGTGTTGATTTTGTCTAGCTGACTGTGTCATGCACATTTCTGTTAGAGAGTATAATGTTTTTAACTAATTACACGAACCCTTCCAAGTAAAATAACTACCTATTATGCAGAAAGAAGTAGGCTGGCATCATTTTAAGACCTTTGAAACTCTTTTAGATGTGTTTGTTTGTTTGTTTGTTTGTTTGTTGCTTAGTTTATTTATTTTCACTGGTAAAAAATCTCGTCACTGAATCTGGCCAAGAACCACCAACTTTCACCAGAAGAGCTGTTTCAATGACATTACAAATGGCCAATCATGTTTACTCACCATTAACGATTTATTTATTTATTTTTAAACCCTGAAGACTTTTAGACAGGATGCTGATGAGAAAGGTTTGTTTTCCTAAGTGCCTTTATGTGGAAGTAAGGTGAAAAAATCAGATTAAAAACTTCAAGATTTGGAAGATGTTCTGTGAGCCGTGCATAGTGTGTCTGAGGTTAAAATTAAGTTGCTGATTACAGAGTGCTGAACATTCTCAGAAATCTTTTATTCCCCTCAGAATTGTCTATTTCAGTGACAGCTGACTGGATATAAAGACAGTTTCGACAAAAAAGATTTTTTTAGAAATGATTACACCAGTTTACAGGAGCAATCATACATACCACACATAAATACACAATCATGCTGTATATCTGTAGTAAATCATGCACGCAATGTGGAACTTTTGGTAGTGGGAAGCCTGTTGGTCTCTTTTATTTGGATTCCACATAGTATTTTGAATATACTGATCACAAAATTTCTTTTTTTTTTTTGTTTTATTATTTAAAATATTTTCAGCTGTAGTTCCTTACATGTCCACAGGGAGCAGGCTGCAGTCTTGAAATTTCATTCAGCAGCTCATGAGACTATGTAAGGCTCGCTGATAAAGCCTGTGGGACACATGGTTTAAGCAGATAATGCTGTCCTCTGTCCCCTCCAGCATGAACAGGTAGTTTTCATCACTGCAGCTTATCCAATAAGTGCAATAGGAGGAGCTGGATTTCATGATCTGCTAGCATGACATGTCTATACAACAGACAGTGCCCTACTGCAGTGATGGGTGTGTGTCTGGAAGGATGTGTTTATAAACATGGAAGCAGTTTATAAATGTGCAACTCTGTGGTTTGTGTAATTGTATAAAAAAAAAAAAAAAGAAGAAGAAGTAAGGTCCAAAATGACTACTGAGAGCTATTTTCCATTAGTTTAAAAAAAAAATACTACATTATTTCTTTCATATTTTTAGCTGTTGGAGCCGCATCATATAACTACTGAGGTATAACCTTATAATCGTAACTAACTAATTATTGTCTCATAGACTACAAGCTGATACCGACTCAATCATTATGTGCCTCTGTTTGTTATATGTTATCATTCCTACTGCCTCAGCCACTAAGAACATAATTTTTTATATGTAACAAGTGAATTCTTTTGTTATTTTTTATATCCACTAAAGGAAAACCACTTACACAACCTGTCAATAAAATGAAATAAACTGCGTTAAAGTGTTTTATCAAAAAAGAGATTTATGCAATTCTTACGAATGTGTTCTGAAGCCCTAAAGCATATGCCCTTAATTATTCTTTATACCCTAAATCATTCATTCTTTGAAATATTAACAATTTCAAAGATTTTTATTATTTAGAATTGTATTCAAAGACATGAGGTGTACACATTTTTTTAACACAAACCTAGAAAAATAAATAATAAGAATTATCCACATCATCATCACCACCATCATCATCAGGGTCTTCAGTCTGATCCATGAATTGATGCAGGAGTCACACCATATTCCACTTTTTTTTTTATTACATTGTTCGTAGTCTTTGAACAACTATGATGTACTTCTCCTGTCTGATTGGGATGATAAACTGCAACCCCTTTGCAGACAGAAAGAGGTAAAATGGGGTAAAAAGCATTACTCCAAAAAACCAAATAAACCTTGTGAATATGTTTCTAAACATATCAAAATTTTTATCATAAATATTCCACAGCTAAATCAAATAATTCCAGGTATAGGCAGAGATGGATGCAAATGCAGGCTACTTATTTGATCGCAGGCAACTAAAACAAAATGAATGAAAAAAAAAAACAAGAACTATGAGTATGAGGCATGAAACGTACAGGTAACAGGAAACAGAGACTAAGCAATGACTCTGCTGGTTGTTTATGCTGTGATAGGAAACAGGTGTGCATAATCAGGAGTAACAATGCAGTAGTGGTGGCTGCTGGGAAATGGACTCCAGTTCAGCCATTTTGTGAAGCAGTAATGAACTGTGGCCAGTGGAGCTCATGACCGACACCAGTGATGACGTGACACACAATACAGTACTTAGCAAAAAAAGAAACATATCTTTTTCAGGAGACTGTATTTTAAAGATTTAAAGATTTTTGTATAATCCAAAAAAGCTTTACAGATCTTTATTGGAAAGGGTTTAAACAATGTTTTTCGTGCTTGTTCAATGAACCATAAACAATGATTGCACCTGTGGAACAGTCCTTAAGACACTGACAGTTTACAGTCAATAGGCAATTAAGGTCACAGTTACAATAACTTAGGACACTAAAGACACCTTTCTACTGACTCTGAAAAACACCAGAAAAAAGATGCCTAGGGTTCCTGCTCACCTGCGTTAACATGCCATAGGCCTGCTGCAGGGAGGCATGAGGACTGCAGATGTGGCCAGAGCAATAAACTGCAATGTCTGTAATGTAAGACACCTAAGACAGTGCTACAGGGAGACAGGAAGGATAGCTGATCGTCCTTGCAGTGGAAAATTACATGTAGCCATGTGCCCCACCAAGAACTGCTGCAGTCCATGAGGATGAGATGCACTGTACCAGATACTGACTGTCATTTTGATATTGACCCCCCCTTTGTTCAGGGACTCATTATTCCATTTCTGTTCATCAAATGTCTGTGAAACTTGTTCAGTTTATGTTTCAGTTGTTGAATGTTTTTATGTTAATACAAATATTTACACATGTTAAGAAATTTGCTGGAAATAAAAGCAATTGAATGTGAGAGGATGTTTCTTTTTTACTGAGTATATATACATACATGTATATGTATGTACAGCCAACACACTACATGGCCAAAGGTTTGTGGACATCTAACCATCAAACCCATATGTGCTTCTTCCCCCAATCTATTGCCACAAAGTTGGAAGCATACAATTGTATAGAATGTCTCTGTACACTGTAGCATTACAATTTCCCTTCACTGGAACTAAGAGGCCCAAACATGTTCCAGCATGACAATACCCCTGTGTACATGAAGACATGGTTTGCCAAGATTGGAGTGAAATAACTCAAGTGTCCTGCACGGAGCCCTGACCTCAACCCCACTGAACATCTTTGGGATGAACTGGAATGCTGACTGCACCCCAGGCCTCCCTACCCAACATCAGTACCTGACCTCACTAATACTCTTGTAGCTGAATGAACACAAATCCCCACAACCACACTCCAAATTCTAGTGTAAAGCCTTCCCATAAGAGTGGAGCTTATTATAACAGCAAAGGGACTAAATCTGGAATGGGATGTTCAACAAGCACATATGGGTCTGATGGTCAGGTGTCCACAAACTTTTCAATCAATAAAAAAGAATGTGTGTGCTCATTTGGTTGGTTGGGTGAAAACAATCAAACCTTGATAAAAAAAAAAATAGCTTTAATAAAACTAATTGTGCTTAGGTGAGTGAATTTGACACAAAACATGTATTGTCAGTCATTTTGGACTGGTTTACTATACTCAAGAACAGAAAGAAAAATTAGCATTTGAATAATGGTCTCATTTCCTTGCCACCATGTAGTTAGAGTGTAGATACCCTTAATGGTAAAGAGGGACTTTAGGAAAAACATGTGCAGCTTGAGTCTTGGTCTTGTTGTACCCATAATAGCACTCCATAAATATATATATCATGAAGAATTGAATAAACCATCAAAAGATGAGGTATTAGTTGCTATTCTTTAAGAGTACTAGGAATTCATAATTTAATATTAACAATATTAACATTTCATATTAACAACAGAGTAGAGAGTTTGTAAATAGTCTAGGCCTAACCACTGTTGGTAAGTTAGTTAGTTATGTTAGGAATTAAATACTCATAGATAATAAAAATAATCAAAAAAGGGGTGGTGTGACAACCCAAAGAGAGTAACAGTTATTGTTTCCTGACCAGCCTCTCTTTTTTTCTCTCTTTTGAAGCTAACAAGACAAGAAAATGCTGTTTGCTATGTTATCAAGAAACCACAAAGATTGTGACATCATTACTAATATACTATGCGTGTTATGTGCAATGCTACTTTCAAATTTGGCCAAAAACAGGGACCTCAAAAACCAGATGTTATTCATAGTGTCTTGGTAATGCTGAATGTTGCAGACCTCAGCCCCTGCATGTCACATGATCTGATCACACGGTCCCTAATCACTCTCACCTGTGTCTCATTATGCCTCGTTAACACCACTATTTAAGTTCTAGCTCTTCTGCATTTCACTATCAAGCTTAAGTTGTTATTTGTTGTGGTGTGTGAGTGTGTGTCATGGTCTCACTTGTCTGTATGTTTCTTACCTTGCTCCCATAGGTCATGTTTACAGTTCTTGTTTCTACAGTTTGTTTTGTTTGTACTTTCCACAATATATTATTTGCAATTGCATCTGCCTTCACTACCAATTCATGACACATGTCCTTTACAGTCCCATCTTTTTTGCACAGAGGCTTTGAAATTTGAACCCCATGTAATGATATATTGGTTTAGTGAATGTAGCTTTTCCTTTGGTTTTGTAATCCTTGACAAAATGGAGGTTGTCACCCAATAAGATTGAAAAGCGTAAAGAGTAAGCTTCCCTTAAAAAATGCAGTATACTGAAAATATATTACAAATTAGTATTTATATTTTAGAATACGCCAATAATTATTACAATGTATTTATGGTTTTATGTGAAATATCTTTATATACTTGATGTATTTCATATTTTGACATGGCCACTGAGATCTTTCTGATTTCAAGTTCAGTAACTAAGTTGGGATTGATGCTGAGCTAAACTGACAATATAATCATTATTATTATCCATAAAAGTCAGCTGTAAAATAAGTCAATTGTGGAGCAGTGACGCGTAATGAACATAGCTCAAAGAAGCTGAATGGATTGTATGATTCTGAGTCAGAGAGTCTTGAGAGAAATGACAATATGACAACATCATCAAGTCAGATTAATGCAACGGGGTGGTGCTTTCATTTTATTAACACTTCATTGTGCATAACTGTTGAATGAACACTGTGAAGAAATTCTGTAAATAACACAATAAAATACTGTGCTCAAACCAGTATAATACTTTGAATGTGTTTTACAGTCTGATACATGAGCCAGTGTGGTATTCTGTGAAAAGATTTATAGTCCTGCTGATTAAACTGTATAAAAGGAACTATTGCTGTGAATATATTGAAATAACACAATAAAACATAGATTATTATTATTAACTTAATGTAAAAATAGTCAGAAAAGCATTTACTTGAAGCAGAAAAGGAACATCATCTGGCTAATACTTCATTAAAACAGCAAAGGAACCTCATCTGGCCAAGTCTTTCTTATAGAAGCAAAGGAACCTTTGGCTTATTATTCATTTCACTTCCATTATTTTTATTCTATGTTTTGATAAAGAAGCATAGCATCAATTATTGCAATAAGGTTAAAGAAGGAATAAAGCTATGCAATGTTAGCCTAGCCTGGTAGCTAAGATTTGCTAGCTAGCCTGATGTTCTCAAATGGATAATATAAACATATCACTTTTGTAGCTGGACTTTTACCCATTTATTGGTGTTTGTCTATATTTTGAGATATATATATATATATATATATATATATATATATATATATATATATATATATATATATATATATATATGAGAATGACCTGTAACATGATCAGATTTTCAAGTCCTAAAAGTAGACAACAAGACCCCCAATTAAACAGATGAGACAAAAATATTATACTTGGTCATTTATTTATTGAGGAAAATGATCTAAAATTACATATCTGTAAGTGGCAAAAATATGTGAAACTTTTCTTTCAGTATCTGGTCTGACCCCCTGCAACTAAACATTTCCAGTAACTGTTGATCAGTCCTACACAGTCCTTGGCATTTCCAAAACATTAAGGTTATTCTTCTTTAACCATTCTTTGGTAGGATGACTTGTGTGCTTAGGGTCATTATCTTGCTACCTTACGCACTTTCTCTTAAGATTCAGTTCATGGACAGATGTCCTAATATTTTCCTTTAGAATTCACTGATATGCTTCAGAATTCATTGTTCCATCAATGATGTCGAGCCGTCCTGGCCCCGATGCAGCAAAACTGGCCCAAATCATGATACTACTGCTGCCATGTTTCACAGATTTGATAAGGTTCTTATGCTGGTATGCAGTTTTTTCCTTTCCCCAAACATAACACTCCTCATTTAAACCAAAAAAATTCTATTTTGGTCTCATCCATCCACAAAACATTTTCCAATAGATTTCGGCTTGTCCACATGATCTTTAGCAAATTGCAAACAGGCAGAAATATTATTTTTGGAGAGCAGTGACTTTCCCCTTGCAACCCTACTATGCACGCCATTATTGTTCAGTGCTCTCCTGATGGTGGATTCTTGAAAATTAACATTAGCCAATGTGAAAGAGGTCTTTAGTTCCTTAGAAGTTACGCTGGGTTCCTTTGTGATCTTGTGGACCATTACACGTCTTGCTCTTGGAGTGATCTTTCTCGGTTGAAAACTCCTGAAGAGGGTAACAGTGGTCTTGAATTTAATCCACTTGTACGCAATCTGCCTGACTGTGGATTGGTGGCGTCCAAACTCTTTTGAGATGCTTTTGTAACCTTTTCTGGCCTGATGAGCATCAAATCTGAGGTCCTCAGAAATCTCCTTTGTTTGTGGCATGATACACTTCCACAAACATGTTGTGAAGATCAGACTTTCATAGATCTCCGTTCGTTAAATAAAACAGGGTGCTCATACACATGATTGTCATCCCATTGATTGAAAACACCTGACAATAATTTCACCTTCAAATTAACTGCTCATACTAGTTCTTGTGTTTGTTCTTATGGGAACTGTAATGATTGGTTTAATAAACACATTTATATCTGATTCTTTTCTATCTTTTGACTCTTTCAAATTAATTGATTGGATTGACTGATGCCTTTAATGCATCAGTTGCATATTGACATATTTACATGTCTTATAAACCCTTCAGACCCCATACCCAAAACCTCCCAACCAAAAAGCCAAAACCCCCTCAGTCCATATGAAAGGCCATTGTCCGGTTTAAAGTAGTGTCTTTCATGCCACTGATGTCCAATATCTGAGTCTAAATCTTTTGCATTGTGAGAGTATTTTCAAATTTTCTTTTTTGAAGTGTGTTGTGCTGATTTAACAAATTTTCCGGGAAGAAGGGTGAGAATGTATCATTTCTTTTACCGTTTGTCAGTTCTAAAAAGCTCATCTGAGCCAATCTCTCTGTCCTCCATAGATGTGAGCTGTTCTCTACCCATAGCTTCTGTACTGCACACTGGGTCTTCACTTTCCTGCATCAAAACATTCACTGATTCACTGCTGTTTTTTGGTTTTGCTGACAGATCAATAATGTTCATGTTCTTTTTCCAGTCTTCAACTCTGCTTTGTTGGCCTTAGCAGAGTTTCTCAGTCTCTGTGTGTTCCTGTGTGAGCTCTGTGGGTACTCCTGCTGCTGTTACAATAATTACAGTATCAGCATCGGCACGGGTGTTAACACTGGACACAGTGTTGCCTCAGTGGTACTGTTTGGTTCACCGCTGAACTCTTCTGTCTCTGGGTCCGTTGTTTCACTGCTCTGAGAGTTATTCACTCCAGACTCCAGCTCCCCAGTAACCCCCAGCTGTATCTCCAGCTGCACAGCCCTGTGCAGACAGACAAACATTTTGTGCACGATATCCCAACAGTCAAAACATCTCAGGCTCTCAGTGGTGGTGTAAACAGTGTAACCATCTTTGCACTTGAAATTTCATCTTGGTTATTTAGAAACATGACAACCTTTCCACTAAAGACCTCCTATCTAAAAATGTGTCTAACACTGCTTTATTCATATGGGAGGCGGAGTAGATATTCTTGCACCTGATCTGCTCTCCCACAACCAACAGCACATCCTGTACCTGCGCTCTGCTCTCTGGCGCACACCTGAGGGACAACATCTTCCCTCTGGCCTCAGAGGCCATGGCATCCCATGTACTCTCTCCCGCTTTCAGTTACAAATATCTCACTTATATCTAAAACATTCAATATTTAAATGAAAGAAAAAGGAAGGACAATAGAGAGGGAAAAAAAGTGCAGAAACAGCTCACCATGCATTCTCTCCATGCAGAGAGCAAGAGAAAGAGGGATGTTAAATACTTTTATTCCTTATCTCCAACTCTTCTATGCTTCTCATCAACCATGCACACGTATAAACACTCATTTGTTACCCACTCATTCTCTGCGACTCCTTATCTCATTCCCATCCAGCTCAAGACCATAAATTCACTGCCAAAGATGTAGAGGGACTTGGATAAGTATTTACACCCTTAAACTTCCAAGAGCAGGTGTATTTACATTTATATCACATGACAACTCCATTCAACTAATCATGAGAGTTCTGATGTCAACCAGAAGTAATTTAGGGAGTTCACAGCAATAGGGGGATAGATATTTTTACAATCACAACTTTAATGTTTTTTATTTGGAAAGAATTAGGCTAAAAATCTGTTGATTTACAGATTGATGACATATAGTAAAATCCTAGTTATGTCCATTTCAGTTCCAGGTTGTAATACTACAAAATATAGAAAAGTTCAAGCAGGGTGAAAACCAGTAAGTTACTGTTAATTTTCAGGGTTCATTTATTACAGTGCAAATATGTTGCATTCTGCCTCAGATGTGTACTGCATCAGGGGGGAATAAAAGAATTGTGGTACCTTCCTCTTAAGCTACAGTAGCTGCCACTCTTGTATATGCTGTTATTCTTGCTGTCATTGCTACTCGTCCACACTGCCAGTAAACTGTGTAAAAGACTGTAGCACAATGTTCTAAACATCAGACCTCATGTCGAGTTAGCATGATGGTTCTGCACTGTGGGATGCAAGCAAAATGAAGGGAAAGAAAGTGATGAAACTGTTCTGAGTGTTGGACAGACGAGTGGAGGCAGTAGCATCGTGATTTCCAGTATGTATAGGACATAAGCTCTAAGAATCCAAACATCTGACCTGTTTTATTGCATAAATTATAAAAAAAAAAAAAAAAAAAAAAATTTTAAACAATTTCAAGTGTTAAACATTATGTGCTCAGAGGTTAGGTAATTTACAGTATATGAATTTTACATTATGAAATAAATAATTGTATGACTTGTCCACATGGTACAACGTTTAAATAATTCCTTGAACAGAGAAGCTGCACAAACAGAATGAGAATATACCGTGTGCCTATTAGTTTATCTTGCAAAATACTGAGCTTCCTTTATTTCATCTGCTTTTAAAGGCAAGCATCCGATTAACAGTGTTTCTGTTATATTGAGACAAATTAGTGTGTTTCTGTTATATTGTGACAAATTGATCTCAATATAATGATTATCATGACTAGGACTATTCATTAACCTCAATACCTTCCCAATATATTTGGCTAATAGTATTATTACAGCTATGCAGAAATTCAACTTAAATATATACGCAAGTCAATTCTTAATATGGAGAACTTTCTGTGTATCTTAGCGGTTAGCATGCTTGCCTCACACCTGCAGGGTTGGGAGTTTGAATCCCATGTCTGCCCTGTTAACTGGCATTCCCAAATTGTCTGTAGTGTGTGAATATGAGTGCGATTGTGTCCTGTGATTGGTTGGCACCCCATCCAGGGTGTTCCCCACTTTGTGCCCCGAGTCCCCTGGGATAGGCTCCAGGCTCCCCACCTTGCTGTGTAGGATAAGTTTTACTGAAAATATATGAAAGGTGGATGGATGGATGGTGTGCAACTCAGATGTCAATTTCACATGACTGAAGCAGCTAAAAAATGGATTTGTCTTTGTTTTTAATATTGTGCTTGTGCATGTATATTTTACAGGAGGAGGGCTTGAAGCAAATGAAAATGAAATTTCTGAAAGTGTTGCTCAAAAGAAAACTGGCAACCTCAGAGGTGTGATCTGCATGCAAGTAATTTCAGTAATCTGAATAGGCTGCCCAGAGACTTTGTGCCCATATCTTTTGACGTATCTTTTGAACATAAGTTGCCAGCTCTGAATACAGCCCTAAGAGCCAACAACAATTAACAATGTGTTTTTGGAGCATATAAAAGAACAGTCGGGAATGATCTTTCAGCATCAACCTTCTGTACTTCAAAAAGCTCAAATGCCAAAGAAAGACATGAAAATGTGCAATTCATCTATACATATCATATTATTATTAAAAAGGCAAATACATTTTAAATATAAAATAGAGATGTGTCCTAGGACTATACAGCTTTATGTGCATGCAACATCCAATTGCATTTCAGACACTTTTGCATTTCACAAAATAAGCTGTATAGGACTAAATTAAACATTACATGCACATATGATGTGATATGGGAAATGAAATACAGTCTGGCTTCAGTTCTGAAAGCAAATCAGTGAAAGGAGTCATAAATAAAGAGGGCTGTGTGAATTACTCTTTTAGCATTTTTTGAGCAGAACGAAGAACCAAACAACCAAAACAATGTGGGCTTTAAAAAAAAAAGAAAGAAAGAAAGAAAGAAAAGCTATAACAAAATATGATTCTAAGATTCTAACAAAAACATTTAGGGTTTACATAAAATAACTCAATATGTACCTTTTATTCAATTCAATTCAGTATTTATGTAGTGGTTTTAACAATAGTCACTGTCACAAAGCAGCTTTACAGAAATCCGGATGTTGATTTAGATCCCTAATGAATAAGCCACAGGCGACAGTGGCAAGAAAACAAATTCCCTCAGATGACATGAAGAAGAATCCTTGAGAGTAAATCACATTGAAAAGGGAAGCCATTCTCTTCTGAGTAACAATACATGAGGTAGTGAGATATAAATCATTACAGTATAGAGGTGTAGAAGAGTAAAGACAAACAGCACTGTGTGAAAAGAATGTTTAGTATGAGCAAATTGTGAATCTTGGGATGAGCACAGGCACCGTTTTTATTGTTACAGCTGCAGTTCTTCCATACAGCAGATTTATCAATACAAATCAGTCCAGTAAATACAAATTCCCAGGAAGGTAACTGACCCAAACAAGTGTTCGTTAGAGATAAGTCAATGTAAGACAGGCGACCTTGAAAGATACCCAATAAGACAGTGGGTATATCATGGTATATTGAAATTCAAGGTTAAGGACATCATTTATAATTAATGAATATAAGTACTTATATTCTGTTTGTGCAAAATATTATACTGGCTCTCACAAATCCAACATTCATAAATTAGTCCAGTACAAACTGCCACCAAGCTAACAGGTGAGAACATTAGGGAGCATCTTAAAACGTACATATTTTCAAGAATTGAGAATTATGGGCAAACTGAGCTCACATGATATCAGTGACCCTATTAAAACCACATGAATAAATGTTTATTGGTGGAGTCATGTGAGCTTTTGATAAGGTTGGATAACAGAAAATATGATAGTGGGGTAAAAAAAAAAAAAAACTTTGGGATTTTTGAAGGACTTTGCTGCAAATAAATCCTGACTAGACAATTCTAAAAGATAAAGAACTTCCTTTTGCATTATATTTTAGAGATTTAATTTGGACTAGCTTTATTGTGCCTGTTGTTCCATTGGCCACAATGCTGTCTGATAACAGTCCATATTAGAGTATGGTGTGTGGCTGGCAGGGTAGGGAGGGTTACTTTAAAAATGTATTCCGTTACAGTTACAAATTACTTCATAAAAAATGTATCACAATATGAAAGTAATGTAATCTGATCATTTTTGGATTACTTCAAGGTCACATATGTAAAGAAAGTCAAGAAATATGATATAAAATACTTTTATTTATTATTTTATTTTAGAGCTTATTTTAGAGCTTAAAAACAGGTTCAATGTTGGGATTTGTTTTAATAAAATAAATAAATAAATAAATAAATAAATAAATAAAAGATTACTGTACCCGATGTGGGTAACATTACATCACAAAAGCTAGGGTGACCATATTCTGGTTTTCCAAAAAGAGGACACATTCTTTTGAATGTTCATGGAATAAAATAAAATATTAGATACCACGAGTGTTCCTTCTGCCATCACTTAGACATTTGAATGACCATGTAATATGAAGCAATGTGATAATATGAAATTAAAAATTACCTTATATGGGGCATTGTTTTGACTCAGGACAGCTGTCAGTTGCAGATATTGTCAACTGTCTGACGCCGTACAGAACAGCACTTCACCTTTTGCACGTTCGCTGAAAGTAGGCTAATGGTTGAGCCTAATTGCTGCAACCCTTTAATAATCAACCGATTGGTGTGCGACAAGGTGAGAATTACAAAGAGCAATGCAAATATGCAATGCAAATATATGCACACATGATGCCATATTAGACCATAAACACATCATAATGAAACTAAAGAACCAGAACTATAATCAAGCAGCTATAATGTGTTATGTCTAGATTTATGTGTAACCCGTTACAAAGTAATGCGTTACTGTAATCTGCGTAACTTTTTCTGATAACGCAGTAATATAAAGCATTACTTTTTAAATTTATGTAATTGGATTAAAGTTACTGATGTCAATAAAATTTTTATGCACTTTACAAATTTATTGTTAAGAAAACAATATTAAGTAAAATGCATTTTTAAAATAAATCACGTTTTGCCCAGAGGATTTTTTTCTTTAGCCCCAAATAATTCTCCACTTGAAGCGGTTTATCACAACGCAACTGAATGTCAGTAAAAGAAGATCACCTGTAATTTTATATCTTCAGTGAACAGAGGATATACGAATGGATATTGGAAATGGAAAATAATGGAAAATGGATATACGCCGACCAGTAAAGCGGAAACTGAAACACTAACATCCTCTGATGCTGAGTAGGAAAACAATATGTGTACATGTCTGTATGAGGTCCAGTTTACGTGAACATGATATGAGCAAAGCATAAGGAAAGATAATGTACTTTGGATGGCACTGTAGCAGCTAAACCCATACAATGATAGCTTAGCTGTTCCTCCCCTTGGCTAGCGACACCAAACTAGCCTAGTTAAAAAAGTTTTATATTTTATCGGTCTGGTAGTTCTACAAACAGTGACAACACCCGAGGCATGTTTTATGATAAATCCAACTTTTTCTGATCATGTCAAACATTGACACGTGCTAAAATTACTGAAAGAACTATGAGTTTCAATTTGTAGTCTATTTTTGTAGGTTTGATATGTTTTCAAAGTAACATGAAAGTAAAGTAATTAGTAATCTGATTACTTTTTACATGCAGTAATCAGTAATGTAATCAAATTACAATTTTAAAGTAATTACTAATCTGTAGTGTATTACCTTTTTTTGAGTAGCTTACCAACACTAGTTATGTCAAAAGAGCAATTTCTTTGGTTTTAAATGAAAACAAATTTAATCCTGATAATATTTCCATTTTTTTACAAAATGTACCTGTAATCTGATTACTTTGTTTATTGATGTAACTGAAACAGATTACAGTTACCAGTTTTTTTGTATCCTGATTATTTAATGCTGTTACATATATTCCATTACTCCCCATGCCTGGTGGCTGGGTAGATATTTGATTTGGGGTAGCATTTTGTCTCTTATACCTCACCTTTGTCTCTTTTACACTAGTTAGTTTCATATTCAGATATTCAAGTATTTCTGGTCAATAATACACAAACAGCGCACAAAATTATTGCAAGACTACATGTTGAATGCGACATCAGAAGGTAAAACAACTGATCTGGTACTTATGAGAACATTTTTTCCAAATATGGTAGGAGTATCTGTGTTGCTGGGATGTTAGGGAACATTGATAAAGTGAAGCAAAAAAAGTAAAGTGTAAAAACTTTTACATTACCAACTGCCTGATTTTCATAGCACAGACCCTACAAGGCACTCTAACCAACTACAGCCTACACAGACAAACTGAATTTTTTAGTTGGGAAGAATTACCTCATATCATTAGAACAGTAAAAAGTAGCTGTACAACAGCAAGCAGTATACGACACCCACAAGCTGAGCATATTTAATCACATATTTACTGCGGACATGTAATTTGTAAATAATTATAATTATTAATGATAATGATAGAAAAATAGAAAATGGTAATCAGATACAATTTATGTACAACAGTGTCTGAGTAGCTGCTATTGTATGATAAATTGTCTGCAAATACCATGTCATTGTGATATTATAGTAGCTATTGTTTAGAGTTGCTTTCTTTTCTGTTTTTTGGCAGATGGAAGTTCATGTCATGGTGTATGTATAGGACCCAAGTCCAGGGCCCCCCACCACACTGAGTCCACCCCTGCAATACATACAGATCGAAGAATAGTTGATAGAAAGATCTAGACGATACCCAGCATGCTGAATGAAACCTTTGGGAGTGAATTAAACGCTGTGTCATTAAGAGCTCCTTTACTGCATGAAGCTTCAAGCACTGTTCTTAACCCCAGACAAGCCTCACTCATTAGTCTGATACTGAAAACACTTCAGCCAATACTTGCTTTACCAGTATTGGCTGTGCAGCTATTGTATAGTGGTGATGATGATGATGACAAATGATAATGGTTATGTCTTGCCAACACTGGGCCTCATTTATTAATCTTCTAGTAAATTTATGTGTAAAGGTTTGCATAAGCCAAACCAAACTAACATTTTCTACTTGCGTGCGTATGTTGATCACCCATATATAAGTGCAAAGTGCATTCCTAACACAGTTCATTTGCATGTAGTGACGTCCACAAAACTCCATAAAAGGTCAAGTGCACTGACAGTAGTAAATGTTGGCATCACTAGGACAGAAAAGATTTGCACCCACTAATTTCTATGCTCGTACACATGAGTTGCAGTTGATGCAGAGGTAAAAAAGGCATTAACCTTTTTTTTAATATCATAGAATAATGTTTAGATTATAGCAACACACCACCAAAAAAAACTATGGTAAATATGTTGTTAATAATAACACTGACTCTGTCCACAATTATGTGTTGTTCACAGTTTGGTCCATTAACCTTTAAAAACCTTTAAATAGGTTCTGTGCCTGCTTCTCTACATGTGGTATTGCACATCCAGTGGTGTTGTAAATAATTTTCCAAGCTACTCTCAAAGATACACTTTCATATAAAGTCTTGAATGTTTGATGGTTTAATTTGATTTTCCTGATGTACATATAAGCTTACAGTATTTTTGGTAACACTTTCTATGAAGCCCATGCTTATAATGAATTATAGCCCCATTTATAATTATTTATCAGTAAGTATTACTGCTCTATAAACACATTTATAATGACATAAAGACCTATACTTTGTTATAACAGTTATAGCTATATTTATAGTATTGTTATAATTACTTATAAGTGATACACTTTCTTTTTCAATGCCCATGCTCATAATGCATTATACACCAATTTATAAGTTTAATTAGTTAGTCTTTTGGTTCCATTAATGTATTCATAAAAATACAGCCTGCATTTTTATAATATTATTATATTAGTTATAATGACTTACTAGCAATGCAAATTTATTTCTATGTCCAATTAGTGAATTATTTTATATTGTTGTTAATAGTTGTGTTGTGCTGCCTTATAAATAATTACTGTGAGTTATAATACAATTACTAACCTTTATAAATGCATTATTGGTGGCTTTAAGTAAAGTGAAAGCATAGGATGCAGTTTCCATAATTCAAATGTTAAGAAATCATGAAGATTAGCTTATTATGCATTATAAATTCCTTTAAAATTGTTTGTTTGTAAATGTAACTACTGAACAATAATGGTTTTAATAAAGTAATGAAAAAACAGAAATCATATTAATGCAAACTGTTGCAAAGGTTGTTTTCTATGTTACATATCAGCAAAACATTGTAGTATTAATTGTTGAAGTATAATGTCAAATCTGAATATGCATTTCCATGCATATGGCTGAGGAGCTACAGCTTTTAACAAGTCAAACTTTTTAATCAAACAAATATCGACAAACAAATTCCTGACATCAAGACATGTCTGAGATGAACAAGTGCATTAAGAAGAAGTGGCTGACACACTGTATCTCAGAAGGTGCTGGCAACTGGCAAAGGTTCTCCATCAATTTTCATCTGGGAGATTGTCTCTTTGATGGCACTGCTGATTGCAGCATGACATCTATCAGTAAATGAGGAGAGCTTCTCCACACACTCACTCCATGGTGTCAAAAACCTCAGAGCAGCTCATTTCAGTTCAAAAATATGATTTGTTGCATTAATATGTTTTTTCATTATTTTATTAAAACCATTATTGTTCAGTAGTAACATTTACCAGTATTCAGGCGTTCCTTTCCGCCGGTGGAATGGAAACCAACTTATCGGACATTTTCAATCTGTATAAAAAAAATAATTATTTTATTACCGCAAGTCTGTTATAAGATTGGCTTATACGATAAGTGTGTCATGACGGCGCTCACACGAGTCTAAGCATGCGTATTTTTATCGGCCGCCGCTACGAATATTGGCGGGAACAGGATATGATATCATCTGTCAAAACCAGGCAGACTCTCTTTTTAAGTTGTTTTTATAATCTTTCAAAGCTGTGTTGTAAAGTACAGGATAGCTCGACACCGCTAAAATTAGCACTTCCATTTTATTTACTTTAATTTTTTTACTAAAAATGTCACGCAGGGATGTCGCAATCATCTATTGGCCACACATCTTCACATGATACGATTACGCAGGTCAGAGTTCACCAAATTTGAACTTTCATCATGCAGCGATCTTGCGTTTCAAATGTGTTTGTCGTTTTCAAATGCATTTGTGCGTTAAAACCTTGTGTGACCGCCCCATGACTCTGGCTAGGAATTGGAGTTTTTTTTGGAGGAAGGCA
Organism: Ictalurus furcatus; assembly: GCF_023375685.1. Classification (NCBI taxonomy): domain Eukaryota; kingdom Metazoa; phylum Chordata; class Actinopteri; order Siluriformes; family Ictaluridae; genus Ictalurus; species Ictalurus furcatus. Next base: position 7,854,860 of record NC_071260.1, on the reverse strand, counting down.
GCATAGATTGAGCCGAGGAGCATTCCAGCATGGAGTGGACACGGTCCTTGAAAAGTACGTAAATTATTTTGCTTTCTATTTTTCATTATTGCTTGTAGTGTGGAAATGTCTTTGTTTGCAGGTAGTATGTGAATCCATTTTTGCATGTAGAATGAAACTATATTTTTCCACTTGTAACATGGCAGTATTTTTTTTCACATGTAGCACGGCACTGCATTTTTTATAATAATAAACAACAGTAAATGCACCCACATGAGTTCTTTGATAGCTAAATAGAAATATAGAATTATTATTGTTATTATATAAATATAAAAGCCACTTTAGCATTTACTATGGGTGATTTTGGGTAGTTATTGTACTTTGTATTCATGATTATTTATTGTTACAGAGAAGAAGAAAATGCTCCTGATCCTCCTCACACTTCTTCTGAGGCCTTCACCCCCAACACCCACATGGAGGTTTCCATTGCAAAACTGACAGCTCCATCTACCCTCCATAGAAGTCAGAGAAGAGGGGTCACTCGTGTGTCACTCATTAGAACCATTAGGAGAGCCAGTGCTCCTGCACCTACAGCACAACAGGACAGGTGGCATAATATTAATGAGGATGATGTGCCTCCTGTACAATATCACTTTTCTCCTGCCCATACTCCTGGGGTACGTGTTGATAACCACCAGCAGCACACTTCTCTAGAGCTGTTCATTATTTTTTAATAAAGCCACAGTCTCTGCAACAACACAAACCTATATGCAGAGTAAAAGCAGAAGAGTATGTAGACTCCATGGAGTACTGTAACTAGCCTGAAGATATGCAAATTCCTGGGCCTAGTCATTTACTGTGGTGTAATAAAGCCATCAAGAGTTTGGGATTTGTGGAGAAAGAATAAGCTACATAATTTTCCATTCCCAACTCTGTCCTGGCATTCTACAGATTTGAGGCAATATTCTGGATCCTGTACATGAGCAACGTCAAAGATGATGAGCAGAGTGAATGACTAAAATGGCCCTTTTATTTGAAGCCCACCAGGAAGCAGCTCTGTTTGACATGCAGGGTGTGCTACCAGCCTCACCAGAACCTGGCCATCGATGAAATAATGGGAACCACAAGGTCTAGAATTGTGGATTTTGGGAGTTTTGAAGCCATAAGTTCAGTGTGTCTGAGCCAGTGTCGCTGCAGCTGTCAGTGACATGTCACGGGTGGCAGAGAAGAGGCCATGCTATCCAGTGACAATTGTAAACACCTCAACCTCTGCCAAGAGACACAAAGCCTCAGCTGGGAGAGAAAACTCTGTGTACTGCCTTCAAAGGAAGAAGTACAGCAAGACTATTTACAAATGCAGGTCTTCTGATGTGTTCCTGTGTACTATAGTGGACCATCTTTGTTTCACTGAGTTGGGATGATGTCAAGGACAGCCAAGCTCAATGATGCGCACTGGATTCTGACTCTTAATCTTTTTTTATTCAAGTTTTTTGCACTTTTGTTCATGTTTTGCATATACTAGTTTCTATTTTGCACTTTCATAATTGTTGTAAATAGTTATTTTTGCCTCCTAAAATCCAACCCCATGTCTATGTCATGGGAGGTGGAAACAGCACCTTCTGCATGCCTGTATTACATATGTGACAGTGCTAACAAGGCTCTGGTGCTGATTTCAGTAAAGGCTAAATGAGATGAGGAGTAAATTTCAAATTTTATTTGTGACATTGCACATTTTGTATCTAAGAGTTTCATGCTTTACCAATTTGTTATTTCATTTTATGCCATTTGCATATATTTGTGTATTTTATTGGTGGTTTCTGCTACTGGACATCTGCTATTTGTGTAATGAGCACATGTTCATGAGTACGTAACATTTGCATCATGTAAACTACATCCTATGCTTTCACTTTACTTAAAGCCATCAATTATGCATTTATAAAGGTTAGTAATTGTATTATAACTCACAATAAGTATTTATAAGGCAGTACAACACAACAATCAACAACGATATAAAATCGTATTATATATATATTATATATCGTATATAATATAATTTCTATGTCAAATAATTCACTTATTTGACATAGAAATAAATCTGCATGGCTAATAAGTCATTATAACTAATATAATAACATTATAAACTGCAGGCTGTATTTTTATGAATACATTAATAGAACCGTAAGACTGACTAATTAATACTTATAAATTGGTGTATAATGCATTATGATGCTCAAACTGATAAAGCAAGTGTATAACACATAAATAATTATAACAATAATATAAATGTAGCTATAACTGCTATTAAAACAAAGTTTAGGTCTTTATGTGTTGTTATAAATGTGTTTATAGAGCAGTAATACTTGCTTATAAATAATTATAAATGGGGCTGTAATTCATTATAAACATGGGCTTCATAGAAAGTGTTACCTATTTTTTAAAAATGGTGTTACAATTGACCCATCTGTTACAATTGTGCTGCTTTGCCAGGACAATTATAACACAAGACGGGTAAGTGGTGGCACAGTCGTTAAGGCATTGGGTCCTTGTGCAAGACCATTAATCATCATCTGCTCAGTTGTATCCTGTCTCAATTGTAAGATAAAAGAGTCAAACAAATGTGTCAAATCTAAAAATTAAAGTATGAAGTCTGAAATTTAAATCATGATTGAGTAATTTAACTCCAATCTACAAATCTTACCAATAACCAAATTTACACTGATCAGCCATAACATTAAAACTAATGACAGGTGATGTGAATAACATTGATTATCTCATTACAATGGCACCTGTCAAGGGGTTGGATATATTAAGCAGCAAGTAAACATTCAGTTATCAAAGTTGATGTGTTGGCAACAGGAAAAATGGGCAAGTGTAAGGATCTGAGCAACTTTGACAAGGGCCAAATTGTGATCGCTAAATGACTGGGTTAGACCATCTCCAAAACAGCAGGTCTTGTGGGGTGTTCATGGTATGCAGTGGTTAGTTCCTACCAAAAGTGGTCCAAGAAAGTACAACTGGTGAACAGGGTCATGGGCTCCCAAGGCTCACTGATACGTCTGGCTAGCCAATCTGGTCCAGGTCCACAGAAGTGCTACTGTGTAGCCCAAATTGCTGAAAAAGTTAATGTTGGTTATGACTGAAAGGTGTCAGAACACAGTACTTCACAGCTTACTGAGTAGTTACAGACTGTTCAGAGTGACCATACTGACCCCTGTACACCACCAAAAGTACCTACAATAGGCACGTGAGCATCACAATCGAACCATGGAGCAATGGTGACCTGGTCTGATGAATCACATTTTCTTTTACATCATGTGGATGGTCGGGTGCGTGTGCATCGCTTACATAGGGAAGAGATGGCACCAGGATGCACTATGGGAAGAAGGCAATTCGGCGGAGGAAGTGTGATGCTCTGCACAATGCTCTGCTGGGAAACCGTCAGCCCTGGCATTCATGTGGATGTTACATTGACCCGTACCACCTACCTAAACATTGTTGCAGATCAAGTACACCCCTTCATGGCAATGCTATTCCCTAATGGCAGAGGCCTCTTTCAGCAGGTTAATGTGCCCTGCCACACTACAAAACTTGTTCAGGAATGGGTTGAGGAACATGACAAAGAGTTCAAGGTGTTGACTTGGCCTCTAAATTCCCCAGATTTCAATCTGATCAAGCATCTGTGAGATGTGCTGGACAAACAAGTCCATGGAGGCCCACCACGCAACTTAAAGG